>NC_080164.1:175736957-176026957 GCF_950295315.1 Erinaceus europaeus
AAAATGAGGGGGAGACTCAGGAGCTGGTCACACAGGACGCAGGGGTTCTCAGAGCAGGGCTGCTCAGATATGCTGACAGGTGACCCCTGGGTCCTGCAGCAGAGGATCCTGATTCAGCAGGTAGTGGTGGGTGGTCAGCTGGCTCCCAGGGGGTGCTCCTTGGGTGGTCTGAGTCCCCAACACCAATACAAACTCAGATTCTTCTTCTAGAACCTTATTCACTGAGGATGCCACTGAGTGAATAAGATAAACTGCTTCTATGACGAGCCTGTGTCTATTTCATCTTCTTTTTTAATCTTATTTATTTTATTTTAAGGAGAGACAGATATAAAGATAAAGACATAAAAGACCAGAGCCCCACTCAGCTGTAGCTTGATAGTGGTTCTACGGATTGAACCTGGGACCTTAGATCCTCAAGTATGGGAATCTTTTGCAGAACTGCTATGCTATGTCCCCAGCCCCTGAATCTATTTCCATGAATGGGTTCTAATCAATGGTGAAAATTCAGCTGCTGACTGTTAACGAGGACTGTGATTCTGAAGAATTTAGTGTGGGATTGACACTGTTCTTTCACTTTTCTGTTCAGTATCTTTGGGAGTATGGAAGTTCCTAATTTGGATCCAAAGAAGGTTCATAAACTAAAAGTCTCAGTGATGTATAGCGACAACGTGATGGCCAGATACAAGTTAGTACCTTGTGCTCATTATTATCTTAAGAATGAACTGTGGAGGGGAGGTACCTCACCTAGGTGAGCACACATGTTACCACGCACATGGCCCTGGGTTCAAGCCTGGCTCTCCAACTGCAAGAGGAGAAGCATTAGAGGTGAAGCAGTGCTGCAGATGTCTCTCTTCCTCTCTCCTTCTCTATCTCCCCCGCAATTTCTCTTTGTCCTATCAAGTGAAGGAGGGAAAAGAGAAGGGAGGGAGAGAAGGAGAAGAAGAAAAAAGTAAGAGAAGAAGGGAGAGAAAGAGAAGAAGGAGGAGTAGGAAGGGAGGAGACGATGGTTATGACAGAGAAGGGTAAGGAGACGAGGGGAGGAGGGAGGAGAAGATTGAGAAGGAGAGGGATGAGGATGTGGAGGAGGAGGAGGAGAAAAAAAAAGAACCACTTTTTGTGTCAGTCCACAAAAGAATACACTGTTTCAAAAGTGGAATAAGAATCCTTTTCACAAGATCAGAAAAGAAAACAGAAGTAGAACCTGAAATGGAATTGGCATATCTCACCAAAGTAAAAGACTCTGGGGTGGGTATGGGTGGGTGGGGAGAATACAGGTCCAAGAGGGATTCAGAGGACCTAGTGGGGGTTGTATTGTTATATGGGAAACTGGGAAATATTATTCATGTACAAACTATTGTATTTACTGTTGAATGTAAAACATTAATTCCCCAGTTAAAAAAAATAGTACTAAAAAAAAAAGAATCCTTTTCCAGTAAATTCATGCAGTAAATTCAGCCTAGTCCATTTCTTTCCCTCTTCCCCTCCTGCCCTCATTCGCCTTCTCCTTTTTTGCCACCAGGGTTATCGGTGGAGCCCAGTGCCTGCAGCACTCCACCATTCCCAGTTCCTTTTTTTCTTCTCTTACTACAGAGAGGATGCCACACAGAGAGACATGTGGTCAGACAGAGACAAGGCGGGGCATCACAGTATTGCTCCAGCACTGGTCAAACCCCCCCCCCCCACTGCGGTTGCTCCTGTGTTGCGGTTCAGGACTCAAACCTGGGCTCTCGCACATGGTGACATGTGGACTCCACTGCCAGCCCCACCATTTCAGCCTGATTTTTATATTTAATTTAATTCAATTATTGTACTTTTCCTTTTCCTTCATTGGGGCATTAATGTTTTCCATTTGACAGTGAATACAATCATTTGTACATGCATAACATTTCAAGTTTTCCACAGAACAGTGAAACCCCCACTAGGTCCTCTGCTATCCTTTATCTGGACCAGTATTTATTTTATTTTATTTTTAATAAAATAAGGGCAACAAATGGGGAAAAAATAGTTTCCAGGAGCAGTGGATTAGTGGTTCAGACACCAAGCTCCAGCAATAACCCTGGAGGCAAAAAAAAAAGTCAATAACAGATTGAAGAAATGTTTGAAAGTTCTTACTGTTTTATTATTATTATTTATATAAAATGAGTTTACAACAAATTAAATAGTGCAACAATAAAACAATATTTAATAACATTTATAAGCACAATGATCTGAGTAGACAGTCTCTGCATATGTCTTATGAAAAAGCTGACATTATTCTCTAGAAAGAGTAAATGAACCTCTTTTGAATCTTTTTCTTACTTATATTTTAATAAATCTTTATTTTATTTATTTATTCCCCTTTGTTGCCCTTGTTTCTCTGTTGTTGTTGTAGTTATTACTGTTGTCATGCTTGTTGGATAGGACAGAGATAAATGGAGATAGGAGGGGAAGACAGAGAGGGGGAGAGAAAGATAGACACCTGCAGACCTACTTCACCACCTGTGGAGTCACACCCCTGCTGGTGGGAAGCCAGGGGCTCTAACCGGGATCCTTAAGCCAGTCCTTGCACTTTGTGCCACGTGTGCTTAATCCGCTGTGCCACCGCCCGACTCCCTCTTTTTCTTATTTTTAATGCTTTTTAATTTATCTTTACTTGATAGAAGAGAGAGAAATAAAAGCATAGGGGACATAGAGAGAGACACACACAGAGACACCTGCAGCCCTGCTTTACTGCTTGTGTAGCTTTCACTCTGCTGGTGGGTTGGGGGGTGAACCTGGGTCCTTGTGCATGGTAACACGCAGTTCACCAAGTGCCTCACTTCCCAACCCCATCAATTCTTACTATTTGAATTCTTCCTCCTTCTGTCCTAGGGAGCCATGCTCAAGCTCCTCCATAGAAGACCTGAAAACGATTCTCAGTGAAAAGAATATCGAGTTTACCTGCCAGTGAGACTTCAGGTAGCTGACTTCTTCCTGAACAAGACATGGCTACCTCTCTGTTGGTAGGCATTGTCCCCTTCTTCTGATTCTTCTCCGTTGGAAGACAGGCAGGGACCCCTCTTAGGCCTTGACGGAGACCCAGGATGGTGAAGTGTGATGCTGCTGACTTCTTCCAGTCCAGCCAGAAGATGCCCCCAACCAGGACCTTCAATGATCAGCTTTGCCAGCTCCCCCTCTTCCTGCCCTGTCTGCCCCTACTAGCAGCCTTTCATCTTGAGCCTTGACCCCTTCAGGCAGCTCTCCTGCCTTCCCCTGTGAGAGTGGCAGTGGGCAGTACTGAGGACCCCACCGTGCTCTCTGCCTGAGTGAACATGCTTCCTCTCTTATAATCGGGAACTAAGTCAGATAAAAACACATAACCTGGGATCCTAGAAAAGAAGATTTATGCTTGTTTGTCTGTGTTTATATTGTATTGATTGATGGGATAGATAGGAGGACAGAGAGAGAGAAAGAACTAGGCATCACTCGTGCATGTGCTGCCAGGGATTGAACTCATGACCTCAGGCTTAAGAGTTCAATGCTTTATCCACTGCACCACCTCCCGGACCACAACAAAGCTTTTTATATTTTTTTTTCTTTTATTGGGGGAATTGTTCACAGTCAACAGTAAGATACAATAGTTTGGAAAAAAAATACAGTGGTTTGTGTTATGCCCAGAGGTTCGAGTCCTGATCTCACACATGGAACACCAGAATCACATGCAATAGCAAGAGCCTTTATTAGCAAGCTTAAGCTTGGGCCACTGACACCCTTCCACACAAGGGAAGAGTCTGCGCGGATGACCTTTCAACATTCTTGCTATCTGCTTTTTATAGTACAGGGAACAAGAGCAATTAGTCACAGTTTAATGGCTGTAATAAGGGACCATTGGAACCATTGATTTCAGTTTAACATTCTCTAACAAGTAACAGTTGGTTTCAGTTTAACAGCTGTATCAAGGAACAGTTGGTTTCATTTTAAGGGTTTCTAACCTCCACATTCTCCCCTTTGTCTTTTGTAACTTCTAGGGCCCAATCTTGGGCCAATCCCTGTTTCTGACTTCTGTCCCGGTCAATGGGTTTGAGGAGCAGTAGTAGCAAAAATAAAGATCAGAGTCATCAGGAGAGAAAGTGTGCAGTCACTAATGGAGCAACTGGAGCTTGAGTAGGTGTTTGGGGACAGACTTGAGTCGCCATCTAGTCTTGAACTCTTCTGTCTCTGCTGCATGAATGTGGGAGTGGTGGATCCATGGGCCAATACCGTCCACCTTCAGGGTCATGGGGGTGGCTAGGATGACAGTATAAGGTCCTTTCCATCGGGTCTCGAGTGTCTCTTTTGGGTGGCATCTCACCAAGACTGAGTCTTCGGGCTGGAAGGGATTAGGGTCTGGAGGATGTGCAGCTTCATATATTGTTCTCAGTCTTGACCAAACATGCTTTTGGACTTGAGCTATTGTTCTAGGCTGGCTGCTAGCATTTGCAAGTCTGCAGGCTTGCATTTTGCAACTATTTCCTTAATGAGTTGGTTCTTGTTGTGGATTCTCAGGCTGGCTTTTTGCAAAAGTTCGGCCATTTTTCTTTCTCCCAGGTGGGTACTTCTGTGTATCTGCTGTAGCAGGTGTTTGGCCACGGCTTGGGGTAAGATGAGTCTACCATCAGCTGTTACCCACCAGTTACTGTGCTTGTCAGTGAGAGGTAACTTTTTTATCTGGAGCTCATCATCTGGTGTATATTCTGGCTTATCAGGCAGGGTGGGCTCTCCAGGGTTTGGCAGACAAAGAGTTAATTCATCAGTTCTTTCTATTGTGACTTGTCTGGCTGTGGTATCTGCTAGGCGATTGCCCTGTGCCACAGAACTTTCTCCCTTTTGGTGTCCATGGAAGTGTATTATGGCCGCCTCATCTGGCATCCAGATAGCCTCTAACAAGTCTAACATTTCTTGTTGATTTTTAATAGCTTTACCTTTAGACGTGAGCAGTCACCTTTCTCGATATAGCACCATGGATGTGGGCTGTGGCAAAGGCATAGTGGCTATCAGTGTAGATGTTAAGTCTTTTCCCTTTTCCTAGGTTGAGGGCTTTTGTGAGGGCAATTAATTCAGCTTTTTTGGGCCAAAGTCCCTGCGGGCAGGGCAGCTGCCCACAGAGTCTCATGTTCAGTAGTTACCATGGCCCCAGCATACCTTACCCCATCTCTGATGAAGCTGCTCCCATCAGTATACCCGTTCACTTCTGTTCCTTTTAAAGGCTGGTCCTTCAGGTCTTCCCAGAGGCTAGATGTGTAGCTCAGAATCTCAGAGCAGTCATGTAAGGGAGTGTCTAATTTGGGGTTGGGGAGCAAGGTAGCCGGGTTCAAGGATGCTCTGGATGAGAACTGAATAACGGGTGGGTTTAGCAACAAGCTTTGATAATAAGTTAACCGGGCATTGCTGATACACCTGTCAGGAGGTTGTCGGAGGATTCCATCTACAGCGTGAGGGGTAGTCACAGTCAATTTCTGACCGAGAGTCAACTTCTGAGCATCTTTTGTCAACATAGTTGTAGCAGCTATGATGCGGAGGCACGGTGGCCATCCGGCCGCCACCGAGTCTAGCTGTTTTGAGAAATAAGTTACCGGCTGTGTCTAGGGCCCTACTGTTTGTGTTAGGACCCCTTTTGCTATCCCTTGCTTTTTGTCTATGAAAAGGTGAAAGGGTTTAGTCACATCAGGCTGTCCCAAAGCTGGAGCCGACAACAGGGTATGCTTTAGTAGTTTAAAGGCGCTCTTATGAGTCTCAGTCCATTTAAAAGGCTGCCCTTCTCGGGTTGCCTCATAAAGGGGTTTTGCTATTTCAGCAAAACTGGGGATTCACAGCCGGCAAAATCAAACCTACCCGAAGAATTCTCTTGCCGCCCGTCGGATCGTTGGAGTAGGTACCTTAAGTATACCTCTGCTCTTTTCAAACCCTCGGGAGTATGGCCCTCTCAGCCTTTCCATTGAGGGTGTTCTGTGGTGTTGCTATGCTTCACATTGGTTTGGTCTCCCACCCCTCACCTCTTGGAGGTGGTGGTTTAGCCCCTGCTAGTTTCACATATTAAAAAGAAAAGGGGGAATTGTTGCTATGCACTCTCCCCCGCCAGGAGATTTGGTTTAGCCCTTGCTAGTTTTTCGCGCTACTCCCTTCTCCCTGCCCCCTATCCTACGTACTTCCTGAGCTCCTGGGTTTCTGAGTTCCTGAGTTCCTGCGGAGGAAAAGGATGAAGGAAAGATCTGTGTGGTGACTAGAGAGTCCCTCTCTGCTGCCAGAGGAGAAAAATGGAGGAGCACATTGCGTGCTCATGAATAAAGATTAAACTGCGTTCTCATCTCAGCTGTGTGTCTCTGGTAGTCTCTGTTACCTGCCTGTGAAGGTAGCCCTGGCGATAATGACATATGGTGCCTACAGCGTGGGACGTGACTTGCCCATCCCCCAGATAAGTGACAATTTGGCTACCTATGCACTATGACCTTCTCTTCTGCTTGTGAAGAGATCTCCAAAGGCCTCTGCCCTTTCTTCATCAGACTGTTTCGCTGTTTCTGGAACATTTATCACTGGACCACTCTGTGGTTTCCACCCAACACCAGCCCACAGGAGCCCAACGACCGCCTGCAAGAGCCAACTAGCTGCCGCGTGGCACAGGGCATTGGGTGTGGGCTCCCTCCACACTGCTCGGCCACTGGGAACAGGGCAGCAGACATGGCGGACAGGCCGCCACACTGGGGCACCTCCGCCCATGACTTATGCACGGCTGGCCCACCCGCCCTCCTGCTATGAAGTCTGGGTAGATCCCAGACCACCTGGAGACTGTGGGTTCCCTGCCGAAACTGGGCCCCCTGGCTGAGATCCCCAGCTTGGGTCTGAAGGCAGATGAGCTAGAATACGCAGAGATTCATCCAGAGATCGCAACCTACAATTCCTGGAGCTGAAGTTGCGCAAGAGGCCACCACTGGACAATGCACTCCCCAAACGGCTAAGACAGTATAGATCTAAACTCGTGTTTAAAATGACATGTCTTAGTAACAAAAGTTTTCCTCCTTGTGTATTGAAGACCATGTTTACGTGTGTGTTTAAAGTTTGGTAAACATTAACTTTAAGGTTAAAAATATAACTTTAAGGCTATATTCTTACCAGACAGAGTTAAATAAAAAAGGTTTTCAACATAATTCTCATAAAGATAAAAATAACTTACATTTAAAGTCTGAGGTAAAAATTAGTTAAAAATCAATATATTTTAACTAAGTTGGTCTAAAAAAAACCTGCGCACACCTAGCGTGTGTCTCCATCTTGAATGGGTATAACAAAAGGTTAAATAGACTTGTTGATATGTAAAACTCTCAAATTCCTTCTCAATTAGAAACGTTAGATTGCGCTATGGTTATGCTAATGATTCTCATGCCTGAGACTTTTTTCTTTCCATGGTTCTTATGTTTACCTTTCCACATTCTATTTTTTAAACTTTAAACAGCCTTAAAATCATACTAAAAAAGACTTCCAATTGTAATAGAGTTATCAATTGTGATATACTTCTATCCTGCTACAAGTTTTGTTTCATAGTAAGTAAATTGCAGCTGTCAAGTTCTCTACAGAAAAGCAGAATTCCAGCAGCTGACCTTCCTCATACAACGTTCCACCCCCTGGCATTCTTCCGTGGACATCTGCTTTGGACTGGCATTTCTATCAGACTCACTGGTACACCTCTTGGACACTTTGCACAAAACTAGCAGCTTCCCTTTATACTGCTGGGTTTCTCAAAGACTGACTGCAGCCAGCTGCCTTGAGACTTGTCGCGTCCACCCTTGCCTGCAAGGATCATGCAACGCCGAGTTCTTCTTCAAGCAGTTTATTCGGGAACCTTGAACAACAAAAAGCCCCGCTATAACCTAACCTCCAACTTATATACTCATGGGTTAGCCAATCCCAAGGGCACACGTGGCAGCTGCTCATAGGCACACGATCGCGGAAGCAAGCACACTCTCAGTCTCAGACCATTTATGGAGTTGTTTACTTCTCCCTGTGGTCTGGAGGGTAGAGGAGGCTGGTGCCATCTTGGGGCGCGGCACATGGCTCTCCACAGTTCCCCCTTTTTGTTTTAACAACGCAGCAGGTGAGTGTAGAGGTCCAATCCCAGAAAGGAGGGGATATTGTCATAGTCCTCGCCTAACAATCAAGCTTCGCCAGTGCTAGACCCATCCCATGCCATTTTGTTCTGGGGCAGGAGATAAGGAAATTATGGGGTTAGGGAGTGGCACAACCTGCATGCATTGGACGTGCACTCCTTGAGACAGCATTACGCCCTCAAGTGCAGTGCTTTGCCTCGCACCCTGAGCGTTTCATATCAGGCTTTTAAGGCCGCCAAACAAGCCTTGGGGGAGTGGCCATCCTCGATTGCTGTGAAGGCCTGTGCAATCAGCGCGACTTCACGCCTCTGTGTGATCCTAATTTTGCAAATACACCACAGGCCCATCAGGGAGGCGAGAACCAAGAGCGCAGTTAAGCATCCCAAGCCCGCCCACTCTGTCAAACTGTCCATTGCTTGATTGATCCAGGAGGTCAACCCCGACGCCATGGAAGCATCCACCCGCGTTGAGTTGACAGCCATGATGGCGCTTCGTAGTTGTCGCATCAGGGTTTCGAAACTCCCAGACCAGTTTCCTAAGAGCCCGGCATCATGCTGTATCGGCATCGGCCTTGGAAACACGGACAGGATTCCCCAGCGAGGCTCCGGCATCACCGGCATCACCACCGCAGTCATCAGGAGCATCTGGTGTATTCTTTGGTGGTGGGGCATCTTGGACCTTTCTCACCAGTCGTTCGGATACCCACACCGGATCTGGTTTGTCCTGTGGAAAAACACAAACAGAGCCTCGTGCTCATGTCAGCACGGGATCAGGCCCATGCCATGTGCCTGTTAATATGTCCTTCCATTTTACCATGCCTCTCTGTGGGCCATGGAGCATATGATGTCTTTCTGCCGCAGAGTGGCCATTAATATCCAAATTTAAAAAATTAAGTGTAAATAAGGCTAGGGATAGTCTTTCCTTAGGGGTGCGGCCGTGGCCTATTCCCCCTTTTTGTTTTAACAGACATTCCTTGAGGGTGCGATGAGCACGTTCCACAATGCCTTGACCCTGAGGATTATAGGGCAGGCCATGGGTTAAGCGGACTCTCATTTGCTGGCAGAAGGAGACAAAAGACTGAGCAGTGTAGGCAGGGCCATTGTCTGTTTTCAAATTTTGAGGCATACCCCATGCAGCCCATGCCTCTAGGCAATGGGTGATCACATTGCGAGCCTTTTCACCACTCAATGGGGTGGCCATGATAACACCAGAGCAGGTGTCTACAGAGACATGTAGATACTTAAGCGTGCCAAATTCAGAAAAGTGCGTGACATCCATTTGCCATAGGATGCCAGGGCGTAAGCCCCGAGGGTTAATTCCAACGCTTGGTGGATGCTGGAAAGTCACACACTGAGGGCAACCCAGAACCTCCTGACGAGCGTCCGCATGGGGCAAATTAAAATTTTTCTGTAGGGTTTTAGCATTTACATGAAAAAGTTCATGAAAATGTCTGGCCTGTTCCATTGCTGGAGCCATCAAGAGGACATCCTGTCTTGCCAATTTATCTACAATGTTATTATCCTCGCTCAGGGGGCCAGGCAATCCAGTGTGTGCTCGAATGTGTTGAATATAAAAGTGCTGTGTGCGGTGCCAAATCAGATCTTGTAGTTCTTTTAACAGCGCACACACTGTGCTGGATCTTTTTATAGGTCCAGCGGCCTCTAGAACCTTGACTGCATTAATCACATAAGCAGAGTCAGATATCAAATTAAGGGGAAAATGGCATCTCTTAAAAACTTCAATCACAATTTGCAACTCCACTATTTGAGGAGAGCCTGGTTGGAAATGACACCTAACTGGTTCTTGGTGTTCTATTACGTAAGCTCCACATTCTGTCTTAGAGCCGTCTGTGAAAATGTTAGGCGCTGAAGACAGAGGCCTCACTGCAGTAATCTTAGGGAAAATCACGGGGTGCTCCTTAAAGAAGCTCACGAGAGGATGTTTGGGATAGTGATTATCAATTTCTCCAGGATAGCCGCATCTCAAGATGGCCCACTCATCCAAAGCTCCACACAGGGTCTGTACCTGGTAGCTAGAATAAGGGACCACTAATGTGGTTGGTAAGATGCCAAAAAACTGTATACATTGCTGAATCCCGGTCAGGGCCAGATCTGCTACTGCTGAAGGATAATATTGTATGGATTTAGCAGGAGAAATTCTTGAATGAATCCAAAGCAATGGACCCTCTTGCCACAGCAGCCCCGTGGGCTGTGACAAGGTAGCTAAAATGCATAAAGTCAGGGGCTTGTTGGCATCCCAACGTTTCAATAAGGCTCCCTGAAGGGATCTTTCTACCTTCTCTAGGACCAGCCTAGCCTCTGGCGTCAATACTCTTGGGGAGTTCAGGGCAGAATCCCCTATCAAGACATCATACAGGGGTTTCAGCTCATGATTTGGAAGCTTCAAGTAACTCCTCACCCAATTAATATTCCCTAACAATTTTTGAAAGTCATTCAGAGTATGTAAGCCATCCTTCCTCAATTCCAGCTTCTGGGGCACTACCTCCATAGGTTTAATGCATGCTCCTAAGTAGTTTACCACCTCACCTCTCTGCACCTTTTCAGGGGCAATATACAGCCCTTTTCCTCTTAAAATCTGAACTAATTCCTCATACGCTTGATCAAGTAAGGTTTCAGTTTTTTCAGCAAGTAGAATATCATCCATATAATGAATACATTTTAAGGTAGGATATTTCTTCCTAAGGGGAGCAATCGTGTCACTAACAAACAGCTGGCACATGGTTGGACTATTCGCCATACCCTGGGGCAGCACAACCCATTCGAATCTCTGGTCGGGTTCTTCATGATTGCAGGATGGTACGGTAAAGGCAAATCTTTCCGTGTCCCTCTCACTTAATGGGATAGAGAAAAAACAATCCTTGATATCTATGACTATTATGGGCCATCTCTCAGGCAGGGCCGTTAGCAATGGAAGCCCCCGCTGTACTGGCCCCATGATGTGCATTTGGCGGTTGATTGCCCGCAGATCATGTAACAGTCTCCATTTTCCTGACTTTTTCTTAATCACAAATATAGGAGTATTCCAGGGGGACACAGAAGGTTTGATATGTTTCAAGGCAAGTTGCCCCGCAACCAGCTCTCTGGTCGCAGCTAATTTTTCAGAGGAAAGAGGCCACGGAGGAACCCACACTAGATCCTCTGTTTTCCAAGAGATGGGAATACCTGTGTCCGCAGTGGCCCCTAGGAAAAACCCAGACCTGATCTTCCTGAGTGCGGTCGAGCCGCAACAGGGGACTTACGTCCCTGTAGGTGCTTCCCCAGGCCAAAGCCAGGGACACAACCCATTCTTTTCATTTGAGTTTGAGCTGCCATGGAGTATTCATTACTTAATTTAAAATCCATCTCTTTAAGCAAGTCCCTCCCCCATAACGAGATGGGTAGCTCCAAAACATACGGCTGCATCAAGCCACAATGGCCTTCCTTATCTTTCCATTTTAGCTGTCTAGCACTTATGTCTGGAGTCCTTGCATAACCCAGGCCTTACAGGGTTTGAGAGGAAGTTTGCACAGGCCATCCTGTTGGCCAGTCTTTGGCGGCCACAATACTTCTGTCAGCCCCAGTATCAAGAAGCCCCTGAATGTTTTTTCCTTCAACTTCTAATACCATCAATGGTCTTTGTTCTAAATCCAGAGATAGGAATTTCAAGTCTGTGCTGGAGGAGCCAAAACCTCGACCCCCCCCCACCCCCCCACCCCCCCCCCACCCCCGTTCAACTGTCTTAGCCCGGAAGCGATCATGTAGGCTGGGTAAGATAAGCAATTGGGCGATCTTGTCTCCCAGGGAAATGGCTACAATTCCCCGGGGGGAGGACACCATAATCTTAACAACCCCGGTGAAGTCAGAGTCTATAACCCCAGGGTGAATAAGAAGTCCTCGCAATGCTGAAGAGGATCTGCCCAAAAGTAAGCCTACTGTGCCTGGCTCGAGGGGTCCTGTAAAGTCGGTTGTTACAAGCTGGACCCCCATCTGAGGAGTTAAGATGAGTCGGGAGGTGGAAGAGAGGTCCAATCCTGCTGAGCCCGCAGTGGCTCTCCGTGGTTCCCCGGAGGGCGAAAGCTGGGCCACCTTTCCTGACTGATCTCCCTGTCCCGACTCTCTACTGCCCCATATATTTGTGGGCCCTGGGGACGGGGGCCCCTCTGGCCGTTTTTTGGACAGGCTCCTCCATATCCCTGACTCAGGGGTTGTCCATTAATGTCCTTAACGGAGCGGCATTCATTAGCCCAATGGTTCCCCTTTTTACATCTAGGGCAGAGGCCGGGCTGTCTCATTCTAGCACTTCCTTCTGTTCTGCCTTTCTCAGGGCACTGCTTCTTAATATGTCCCATCTTGCCACATTTGAAACAAGCCCCAGTGTTACTGCTTTTCCTTCCTGCAAGTTGGACAACTGCAGCGGCAAGTCCCGCATTAGTCAAAGGGCCTCCAATCTCTCTGCAAACTTTCAACCACCACTCAATTCCTTTGCCCTTATGTGGTGTGATAGCCGCTCTTTATTCTTTGGTACATTGCTCATATACCAGCTGTTTAATAAGAGGCATAGCTGTGTCTGGGTCCCCAAAGATTCTGCCCGCCGCCTCAACTATGCGGGCCACAAAATCTGAAAAAGGCTCCGTGGGTCCCTGCAGAATTTTTGTTAAGTTGCTGCTAACTTGTCCCCTATTTGGAAGGGCCTTCCATGCTCTTATGGCGCAGAGATTCACCTGCTCATATACTTGTGGAGGGTACCCAGTCTGCTGGCCTACAAACCTGCCTAGTCCTAGGAGCATGTCTCGGTCCCAGGCAGGTTGACCTGTGCGTGCATTAACCGCCGCTTGCTCGGTTGCAAAATCAATCCAGAATGCTCTCCAATCTAGATATTGTCCTGGGCTGAGACAAGCACGAACTAAGCCTTGCCAATCAGCCGGTGTCATGCAAAGCCTATTGAGAGATTCCACTTGAGCAAGAGTGAATGATGCACTAACCCCATAAGCCTTCACAGATTCTTCCAGGGACTTAACTACTTTGAAATCCAAGAGCTCCTCATACCGGTTCCCTTGGAGATCTTGAAACACCAGATAGACAAGTTGCATCTCCGTCCTAACCCGGGCCCATAGCCCCGGGCAAAAGGAACGGCTTGGCCCTCCAGTCCCCAAGGATTGGACGGTTGTCACGCCCTCGGGATAAGGGGGCGGAGCCGAGGGCAAGGCTGAGGCATAGCCCCCTCCCAGTTCTCCGTCCTCCAGTTTTTTTGGTGCCTTATCCCTCTCTTTCCTTTTCCTTCTTTCTCTTAAAGTAGCCTCTTCCAGTCTCTCCACTAAGGCCTGCACGTCCTCCCCCTCCTCCTCCTCTGATTCCGAGGAGGAGGGGAGTGTTTCCAGCTCCTCTAGATCAGGGTATAAAGATTTCCCTTTCTCTCCTCCTTTCTTACTTTCCGCTTTCTCAGAGCGTTCCTCCTGTAGCATTTCCAAGGCGTTCTACCCCTTTTCAACGGCCTCGCAGCACTTCTGATCCTCAAGGCAACTGCTCACTAATTTCCATACGGGCCTTACTCCTGCTTTCAGGTCATCCTGCTCCCAAGCAAAGTCTAGGTCCTTTCCTAACTTCTCCCAGCAAGAGACAGTCAAGCTCCCTGAGGCTGCGAACCAGGGGGCGACTATGTCACACTCACTCAAGAATCTTTCAAGTGTGGACTTCTTGATTTTTAATTTCTTGGATAGAAGTAGCTCCTGCAGAGCCAAAAAAAATTGGATGGGACTGGGAAGTCCCCATGATAACTTCCTCCCAAAAATTATGTGGCTGCTAGCCCACTTTGTACTCCCCGTTCGCTACCCGGGGGGACTTTTACTTTCCGTTCGCTAAACCCATGAACGTTCTCCCACTCGTCCTTTATCTACAGAGACGAGCCCTGCTAGCCGCCTCACCGTGGGCCTTATTGTCCCACTTTACCCTGGGAACTTACCAGTGCACTGCCCCGACTGCCGAAGTTCTGAACCCCGTTTCGGATGATGTCCCCGTACGGGCCACCACTTGTCGTGTCCGCCCTTGCCTGCAAGGATCACGCAACGCTGAGTTCTTCTTCAAGCAGTTTATTCGGGAACCTTGAACAACAAAAAGCCCCGCTATAACCTAACCTCCAACTTATATACTCATGGGTCAGCCAATCCCAAGGGCACACGTGGCAGCTGCTCATAGGCACACGATCGCGGAAGCAAGCGCACTCTCAGTCTCAGACCATTTATGGAGTTGTTTACTTCTCCCTGTGGTCTGGAGGGTAGAGGAGGCTGGCGCCATCTTGGGGTGCGGCACATGGCTCTCCACACCTCACCAAAGTCACCCTGCAGAACCACCATGCACTGGACCTGCTGACAGCAAAAAAGGGTGAAATCTGCATCTTCCGGCAAGAGGAGTGCTGTTTTTACGTGAATGAATCTGGACTGGTTGAGCAGAATATACAGAATATACAGACTCTGACCAAACTGAGTGATGACCTTCGCAGCTGCTACACCCTCAGGTCTTCCTCCTCATGGCTGTAAGGCCCATTGAGCACCTGGGTCCTCCCCCTTGTGGGACCCCTGATCATGATTTGTTTGCTCTTTCTCCTTGCCGCTTGTCTGCTTAAGTTCATTTGGCTTCGCATTTGTGAGATGACTAGAGTAACTGTTAATCAGGCCCTCCTTCACCCCTATGAACCTACCGACCCCCAGAAACCCTATTTTGACTCTGAGCTCTACATATCTCTGCTATTGTGTCTACCCCCTCATTTCTGAACAAAAGAAAAAAGGAGGACATGTTAGAAAATAAGGTCTCAGGAAGTCCATGAGGTTCAAGTGGGTTGACTCCCAACTCTCCCTTCAGGTTGAGAGGACAGGTCCCCTTGACCTCCTGAACTAATGATGGATGGCTTCTCCAGAACAGGCGCTACCTCTCTGCACATGCCTCTCCTCTCCCCTTGAAACAAAGGCCATGGATTACTGTACATTGTGTTTGGCCTAACAAGAAAGTCACCACATACATTCTTGCTCAGTTGCCCCCTCCATCTCCCCTTTCCTCTGAAGTGCCTGTAATTTACCCCCAGAGAAATATTCATTGTGAAGCTTGTGATCAAACCTTGTGTGGTAATTCTTCATTTGTGATCAGTTTGTAGGTCAACATGTGGCTATGCATTGTGTTGCTCTGTGCTTGGGTTAATGATGACCTTGACCTTCTCCCTGGGCAATGGGTATATGTACTTGCTTTCTCTCCCAAATAAATGAATTGCCTTCCAAGGCTTTTCCCGGGGTTGACTGGGTGTTTGTTTTCCTGTGCATGTCACCCTCAACATGCTGAGCTGCTCCAGGACCTCTTGACCTCCTTCTCCCAAGGGATCCAGGGAGATGGGTGGAACCAGAAGCGAGCCTGCAGGAGCTCTGAGCCTGAGGCAGGAGATTCATTCCATAGTTACTGTGCTATTTCCTCAGACCTGCAATGCTATATTAATTGAGCTTCTGGAAGAGGCTGGGAGGTTGGGTGGTGGCACACCTGGTTAAACTCACAGATTACCATGCACAAGGACCAGAGTTCAAACCCCTGACTCCTCACCTGCAAGGGCGAAGTTTTATGAGCAGTGAAACAAATATTGCAGGGGTCTCTATCTGTCTCTCTGCCTCTCTGTTTCCTCCACCCCTCTCAACCTCTCTCTGTCCTGTTAATGAAAAAACCAAG
The DNA here is from genome assembly GCF_950295315.1 of Erinaceus europaeus. Taxonomy (NCBI): domain Eukaryota; kingdom Metazoa; phylum Chordata; class Mammalia; order Eulipotyphla; family Erinaceidae; genus Erinaceus; species Erinaceus europaeus. The sequence continues at coordinate 175,752,751 of NC_080164.1, forward strand.
GCCACCAGGCACAATGGATTCATTGTATAGGCACTAAGTTCCACTAATAATCCTGGTGGCCATATGTATGTATAGTGAGCTTCTGGATAATTGTATTTGTTTTATGTTTATTATTATTATTATTACTTTAAAAAATCTTATTTTTAATGCCTTTTAATTTTAAAGTATTTTATTTAGGTCAGGGGGTGATAGCATAATGGTTATGCAAAAGACTTGCCTGCCTGAGGCTCTGAAGTCAAAGATTCAATACACCCTCTCTCCACACACACACACACACACACACACACACACACACACACACACACACACACCACATAAGCCAAAGTTGTTTGGTGTTCTGGATATATTTATGTTTATATTTATAATGAGAGACACAGAGAAAGATACAAAGAGAAAGGCCAGAATACTGCTCAGCCCTAGTTCAAATTGACACCCTAAAATAAAGCTGGGACCTTGAGGACTCAGGCCTATGAGTCTTTTTTTTTTTTTTTTGCGTAGTGACTAGGTTTTCTCCCTTACTCCAGAGAATTACACTTGTCCTATGAGGAAAGGAGTGAGAGAAGCAGAACACCAATCAGGCACCTGCAATCCTGAGGACCTCTCTTCTGACTGAGGGCCTCTATATTGGGTGACATCCAGGCCACAGCTCCAGAGTTCTTCTTCCTGTGGAAATGTTCTATCAGGCTTCAAAGTAATTTTGGTCAAAGAGGGTGACTTATTACTAAGTGGTTGGCTCCAGGGTGCAGATAAAAGGGGGGGCTGGGCTGGGCTGACACCCCCACCCTGCCTCAGGCAGCCCTCAGGGATTAGTTACCCCTTTGAAGATCTGAGACAGAGTCTGAGTGGTAGCTAGTGGAGTCTTTGCAAACAAAACAAAACAACAACAACAACAATAACAAAACAACCAAAAAAAGCACAACCACAAAAAAACACATAGCTCCCATGCTGCTGACTGTGCTGAGAGCTTGCTCTTTCCCTCTCTATCCCTCTCCCTCTCCTCCTCTCCCTCCCTTAACCTCTCTCTCCCTGTCCTCCTCTCCCTCGCTTTCCCTCTCTCTCCATCTCCTCCTTTCCCTCTCTCTCCCTCTTCCCCTCTCCTTCTCCCCCTCTCCCTCTCCTCCTTTCCCTCTCCTCCTCTCCCTCCCTCTCTCTCTTCCCTCTCCTCCTCTCCTCCTCTCCCTCCCTCTCTCTCTTCCCTCTCCTCCTCTCCTCCTCTCCTCCTCTCCCTCTCTCTCTCTCTCCCTCTCCCCTCTCCTTCTCCTCTCTCTCTCTCCCTCTCCTCCTTTCCCCTCTCCCTCTCTGCATAGGTAAGAACAGGCTAGAACCCAGAGCCACCCTGCACTTTACCTGGTGAGTGATTTTGACAGCTGTTCTCCACAACTAGAAATGGACATTGTGAAAGTCGACTGGTGGGAAACTTCATAGAAAAATAAACAAATCCAGGAGCTGTGCATCTGGAAGTCTCTCAAACAAGGTGCAATGAATTGTGCTGTCGCCCTCCTGTGGACATTTAGCAGAATGCATCCCACGAAGAAATCCTTGAGAGTAGCTTTAGATATTAAATACATAAGATCCGTCCGTTGACAAGAAACCCAGCTGTCTGCCAGCTGGCTCTGGAGCAGAGAGTGAGATGTGCCTGTGTGAGGCCCTGGGTTCCATCGTAGTCCTCCTGTGCCTCACTGCTGCTCTGGCCTCTGCACATCTGCTTGGCTCTGTAGAGGAATGCCTTAGAAAGAGTGAATCTTGTAGAACTGTAGAAAGAAGTGGGATCAGAAAAGAAAAAAAAAAGTGGCATCAGAGAAGAAGTCGTCGGGCGGAAGCATAGGCGGTTAAGTGCACGTGGCGTAAAGGGCAGGAACCGGAGAAGTAAGGATCCCAGTTGGAACCCTGGCTCCCCACCTGCAGGGGATCCCTTCACAGGCGGTGAAGCAGGTCTGCAGGTGTCTGTCTTTCTCTCCCCCTCTCTGTCTTCCCTTCCTCTCTCCATTTCTCTCTGTCCTATCCAACAGCGACTACAACAGTAAAATAATATGGGCAACAAAAGGGAATAAATAAATATAAAAAAAAAGAAAACACAATTAGAACCTGAACTGGAATTGGCTATTGCATCAAAGTAAAAGACTCTGGGGTGGGTGGGTAGAGGGGGGGAGAATACAGGTTCAAGAAGGATGACAGAGGACCTAGTGGGGGTTGTACTGTCATATGGAAAACGGGGACATGTTAAGCATGTACAAACTATTGTATTTCCTGTCGAATGTAAAACATTAATTCCCCAATAAGAAATTAAAAAAAAAATGCAAGATCACCACCAACAACGACATCAATAACCACAACAATGTTAAACAACTAGGGCAACAAAAGGGAAAATAAATAAATAAAAATACATCTTTAAAAAAGAAGAAAGAAAGAAAGAAAGAAAGAAAGAAAGAAAGAAAGAAAGAGAGAAAGAAGTGGGACTTGGCACAGCTCACTTTGCCATGAACACTAGAGGCAGAGTTCCTGGGAAGAGGAATATGAGACTGGAGGCCTTAGCTCTCAGGAAACCTTTCTGCCTCTTACAGGAGAACTATGACTGCCTTGCAGAGCCACACTTGAACCCTGACTATTGTTATAAAGACAAATGCTGGCAATGTCTCTCTCTCTCTCTCTCTCTCTCACACACACACACACACACATCACTGTCCTTACCTACTCACGCGTACTTTCAGATCTGTAGACATGTGTATATGTAGGTTCACAGACACGGGTGTGAAACTAGACTCCTGAAATCATATATTATGCACCATGTTGAATCAATTAAAAAAAATTAAGCTGGGCAGGTGTGTGTGTGGGGGGGTAAGCAGTGGTGCACCTGGTTAAACGCACACATTACAGAGCGCAAAGACCTAAGTTCAAGCCCCTGGTCCCCACCTGTAGGAGGAAAGCTTCCCAAGTAATGAAGCAGAATTGCAGGTATCTCTCTGTCTCTTTCCCTCTCTATCTCCACCTCCCTCCCAATGTCTCTCTGTGTATACCTAATGAATAAATAAAATATTTAAAAAATAACAATCAAGCAGGGCAGGAGTAGATAGCATAATGGTTAGGCAAAGAGACTCTCTCTCATGTCTGAGGCTCCAAAGTCTCAGGTTGAGTCCACCACACCACTATAAGCTAGAGCTGAGCAGTGCTCTAGTAAAATAATAATAATAAACAAGTAAATAAAATAAAATAATCAAGTGATACTTTCTACTAACCCAGTACAATGAGGGCAGCTGTTTCTCCCTGCAGGTGGAAGTCTGGGAGAGAGCTCTGAGTGTAGTTGTTGATGTCTTTTCAGTCCTTCTAACTGTCATTGGTCCAGCCTCCATCAAGCTGAGTGCTGGGCTGTGCTGGAGGAAGGAGCAGAGAAAAAGCAAGTGAAAGTGAAAGGCTGTGCAGACGCAGTTCAGAGCCAAGCTGTTCTCTCCTCCCCGCAGCTCAGTGTCCAGCCTCTCCTCTGCCCTCATCCAGTGTCCTGCACTGGGGCCCTCTCGCCCAGGAGAACCAGGGCACCCTCATGTGGTGCTGCCATGGGCATTAAGGCCTTAGCTCTCTGCTTTGGTTTCGTGTTGATCTGTGTAGGGATCGGAATCGGGCTGTGGTTCCATCTGAAGGGCAAAGACTTCTCCCAGGTTATCCTACAGAGATGCAAGTCCTACAATGCATCGGGAAATCCTGAGCTGAGGTGAGCAGGTGTCTCAGGAGGGTGGACGGTCAGGTGTGGTCACAGCTGGTCACAGCAGGGCCCTACTGGGATGTCAGTCTGCACTGCCCCACCCCAAGCAAAGCATTTTCTGTGCCAGGTAAGCTGAGCCCAGAAGGGGGTCCTGGGTAGTGACCCCATGTCCACTGTCGGAAGCCACGCACAGCACCGTGCTTGGTGCCCTTGTGTTCAGCTGGGGACCATTATGAGGAAGAAGCCCAGAACTCTGTTGTGGGAGAAGTAACTAATGGGTTAGAGGAGATTCACTTCAATTTTGTGTGGGGTGTCCTTGGTCCCTGGTCCTAAAATGTGCTGTGGTTACAGGTGACCGGTGTCAGTGATTTGCAGAGTCTGAGGCAGAGAGGGACCTGGGCATTGGTAGAGATGGTCTGTGAAGAGATAGATCTCTAGACTGAGGCTTCTTCAATAATAGCAAAGAACTCCCCATTCTTCTTGGGCACCCACAATGAATGGGAACAGAGAACTATAATAAAACAGGAATGACTTTTTAAAAAAATTACTAAGTTTATAAGATAAGGTGCATTTCTTTGACTCAATACAGACCCTGCAAACATGACCCACATTAATTCACATGACTTTTTTTTCTTTCTTCCTTCCCCCCCCCCAGAGTACTGTTCAGCTGTTTTGTGTTGTTTCTTTTAATATTTTTATTTATTTATTGTTGGCTAGAGACAGAGAGAAATTGAGAGAGGAGGGGGAAAAAGTGAGGGAAAGAGACAGAGAGACAACTGCAGCCCTGCTTCACTATTTGTGAAGCTTTCCCCCTGCAGGTGGTGACCAGGGGCTTGAACCCAGGTCTTTGCACACTGTAATGTGTGTACTTAACCAGGTGTGCCACCGCCTGGCCCTATTTTTTTTAATATTTATTTATTTATTTTATTTCCTTTTTTGTCCTTGTTGTTTTATTGTTGTTGTTGTTATTGTTGTCATCATTGTTGGATAGTATGGAGAGACGTCCTTCACTGCTTCACTGCCTGTGAAGGGATTCCCCTGCAGGTGGGGAGCTGGGGGCTTGAACTGGGATCCTTAAGCCGGTCCTTTGATCATTGTGCCATGCGTGCTTAACCCGCTGCACTACCGCCCAACTCCCCGTTTTATGTTTTATGTTCTGGTTTATGGTGGTGCAGGGGATTGAAAATGGGACTTTAAAGCCTCAGGCATGAGAGTCTATTTGCATAACCATTATGCTATCTACCCTCTGCTCCCTTTCTTTGTTTTAAACCAGAGCACTGATCAGTTTTGGCTTATGGTGGTGCAGGGGACTGAACCTAGGACTTTGGAGCCTCCAACATGAGAGTCTCTTTGCATAACCACTATGTTATCTTCCCCTGCACTGGTTTCTGTTTTGTTTTTACCAGAGCACTGCTCAGCTCTGGTTTATTACTGTGTGGGGGCACTGAACCAGAGACCTTGGATCCTTGGCATGAGAGTTTGTTTACATAAGCATTATGCTATCTCCCCTGTCACATCTTTCCTTAGTGGGGCAGGGCTCTGGAGAGGTGAGGTTCCAGGACATATTGGTGAGGTTGTCTGCCCAGAGAAGTCAGGATGGCATCATAGTAGCATCTGCAACTTGGTGGCTGAAGGGTGGTAAGATATAAAACAGGATGAAATGTTTAATAAGTAGGAGCCAAAAATACTATATTTTACTGTCTACTATAAACCATTAATTGCCCAATAAAGAAAAAAAAAAGAGGAATCAAAAAGTAGGAATAGAGCAGATGAGAATAGGATCTTAGAGTGCAAAGAAGCTAGGAAGTCTATTTTAGCTGTGTTCCTAGGGGCCTACTACTTTAAAAACTTTTGCCTGAGCCTGAGAGCTGGCATACTTTCCAGATCCACCATAGGGGTAGGGAGGGGAACACAAACCTCTGATAGTGAGAACAATGTTAAGCATACTCACACTAACCTAAAATCTTAGAAAGCACTATTTATTCAAGATGTTAGGGGAAAGTAGGTTGAATGTCTCAAGTTCTTTAACTTGAACTTTTAATGTTTAAATTGACTGTTTCCACATTCTTGTTTCCATTCATATTGCATAAAAGTCCTACCATCAGTTACATTGCACAACCACAGAGCAAGAAAAGACATCAGAGAAACCACAAGGCCTGTTAACGGTCCCGAGGATGTGATCAGAAACACACCTGCGTGTGTGTGTCTCTGTGTGTACAAGACAACCTGTGTTAATTCTCTCACTTTTTAAAAAAAATATTTATCTTTCCTACATTCTTACTCTTTTGTTTCCCCTCATAATTCATGTCACAGTGTAGCAGGGGAGTAAGGACACAGGCAAAGAACACAGAAGTCTCCTTCAAGCTCCGTTGGTGCCGGCAGAGTTAGAGACTGATGTCTTCCTGAAAGAGAGATGGCCATGTTTCAGGGAGAGGAGCATTTATTGGAACAAAGAAGGGATAGAAAAGTGGGGAAATACACACCTTAGAGATGTGCAGACCTAAGAGAGGGAGAGAGGAAGGGGGGGGAGAGAAGGGGGAGAGGGAAGGAGGGGAAAAGGGAGAGAGGGAGAGATGGGGGAGAGAAAAGGAGAGAAAAAGGGAGAAAGAGGGGGGAGGGGAAAGGGAAGGAGGGGAGAGAGAGAGAGACGGTATCTATCGAGGGCCCTGAGTTTCCCAGTCTTCTAACTTATAGTGGGTCCCAGGGGTGCTGTAGAGGGACCCTGGGGGGATCAGCTTCAAGCACTGTGCCAGGTGCTCACAGCTGCATCAGCTGTGTTTTGTGCCCTCAGCAGTCAGGTAGAGAGGAGCTGCTGGCGCAGGACACAGACCTCTTGGCTCTTCTGGCCCCTCTTCCTGTTATGTATTTAATTTTTGTACTGTTTACATTTAAGTGAGATTTTTTTTTTCTTTCTCCAGGGTTATTGCTGGGGCTGGGTGCCTGCAGTATAGATCCACTGCTCCTGGAGACCATTCTTTCCCTTTTGTTGCCCTTGTTTATCATTGTTGTTGTTGTTGTTGTTATTGTTGTTGTTGTTGCTGTCATTGTTGTTGGATAGGACAGAGAGAACTAGAGAGAAGAGGGAAAGACAGAGACTTCACTGCTTGTGAAGTGACCCCCCTGCAGGGGATGGGGGCTCAAACCAGGATCTTTATGGGTCCTTGAGCTTTGTGCCATGTGTGTTTAACCAGCTGTGCTACCACCCGGCCCTGAGATGGTTTTTCTAGGAAAAACTTTTGCAAAGCTGATGTGAGAGAGCTGAGTGTTGGTGGACAGCTAGTTGCCCCGTAGACCACGTCCTCTACCACGTGTGAAGGTATGAGACCTGGCAAACAAGGGAGCACTATAGAGAGCACCAAGTGGGTTGGTGCTGTGGGGTCTCTGCTGTTCTTTCCCCCTCCTTTTACTCTTCTTTAACTATATTAAAACAATAAATGATGCCCTGAGACAGTCCAGTGATATCTTTTATCCAAATGGTATTGGGTCAGTCACTTCTCTTCTAAATGGCGGAACAAAAGTCATGACACCCAGTGTGCAGGAAAGCATAATTTACTGGCACCAACCCAGAATTAGCTCATGCTGTAAGTTCTGGGCCCCAAATTTCAGCAAAATTCCTTCTCCTTCTCCTCCTTCTCCTCCTCCTCCTCCTCCTCCTCCTCCTCCTCCTCCTCCTCCTCCTCCTCCTTCTCCTTCCCTTCCTCCTTCTTTTTTAATAGTAAGACAGTCCACAAAGAAAGGCTGGCTAATGAGTCCCAGTTGGATATTCCAGGACTAGGAAAGGGGCAGAGGTATTAAAAGGCTTAAAACTCTCAGGGCAACACAAACACCAGAAGATGAGGTGCGATTAAGCTTGGATGTAAAGTTGTACTGAAAACCTGGCACAAACATTTGCAACTATTTTTATTAATATTAGTGATTTAATAATGATGGCTAAGATTGTGGGATAAGAGGGGTACAATTCCACCACCAGGGTTCTGTAGCCCATCCCCTCCATTAGACACTTCCTATTCTTTATCCCTCTAGGAGCATGGACCAAAGATCTTTGTGGGGAGCAGAAGGTGGGAGTTCTAGCTTCTGTAATTGCTTCTCCACTGGACATAGACATTGGCAGGTCGATCCATACCCCCAGCCTGTTTCTATCTTTCCCTAGTTAGGCAGGATTTTGAGGAGGTGGCATTGTAGGGTACATTGATGAGGTCTTCTGTCCAGGGAAGTCACATTGGCATGGTGGTAGCATCTGTAATTTGGTGGCAGAGTAATGGAGCTGGAGGGTTGACATCCCAGGCTTGGTGTCTTGTATACTACTTCATTCTGACTGTTTGCCTCCTTCCTTCCTTCCTTCCTTCCTTCCTTCCTTCCTTCCTTCCTTCCTTCCTTCCTTCCTTCCTTCCTCCCTTCTTTCACCAGAGCACTTTTCACTTCTGGTTGATGATGGTGCCTGGGATTGAACCTGAAATGCTGGACCCTCAGTCATGAATATCTTTTGCATAAAGAAGGTGCTAATCCCTACTTCTGCATTTAAATTAACAAACAAACAAAAGGTATAGGGGAAGAGAGGGAGAAATTAACGTCAAGGAGTTGTAATGTTCAGTTTTTTGTGTGCAAGCTCTCTTATTGCTAGAGTTTATGTCACCAAATGACTTGCACTTCTCTGAAAGACTATTATGGGATATTATTGCTCCTAAATGCAATATAAAGAACAGAAACACATGAACTTGTGAAAGCACTAGTAACCAAACTGTCGCCAAGACTTGGTGAAAACTGTTTTGGCTATCCTTAGGGTGAGCAGGGAGTGCCTGGAGTCGGGGTAAGGCACAGAGCTGTGGTGGTGGGTGCAGTGTGGAATATACCCCATCATCTTATGTTCTTGTAAACCATCACTAAATCACTAATAAGAATAAATTTATGGTGGGGGAGATAGCATCATGGCTATGCAAAAACACTTCTATGCCTACAGGTGGGGGAAACAGCATATTGGACATGCAAGCAGGCTGTCATGCCTGAGGCTCTGAGACCCCAGGTTCAATCCCCTGTCCCAACATTAGAGCTGTGCAGTGCTCTGATAAATAAAATAAAATAAAATAAAACAAAATAAATCTAATGACTTAAATACCTGAGATTCTCAAGTCCCAGATATATTCCCTGGTGCCACCAAAAACTAGAGCAGAGCAGTGCTCTAGTAAAATAAATAAAATATTTGTTAGTGTGTATACTAGTGTGTGTATGAGAAGAAGAGAGAGAGAAAAAGAAGGATCACTTCTGAAATCTGACATCTCAGGTGCCAAGGGTTGAACCTGGAACATCTCATTATCATTTCCTTTGATCTAACTCTGATCTGACTTACTGAGCCATTTCTGTTAATTTTCTTTTGTGTGTCCTTCCCATTATCTATCTCAGAGCTAGCACCAGTACACAAACACACACACACTGTAATTGGACCAGTAATAACATGACACTGGCAGTGCACAAGAAACCTAGCAAAGGAGCCAGGTGGTGGCACCCCTGGCTGAGCGCACATGTTACAGGGTGCAAGGACCTGGGTTCAAGCCCCTGGTCCCCTCCTGCAGGGGGAAAGCTTTGCGAGTGGTGAAGCAGGGCTGCAGGTGTCTCTCTGTCTCTCTCCCTCTCTATCTTCCCCTCCCTTCTCAATTTTGACTGTCTCCATCCAACAAATAAAGATAATTTTTTTAAAAATGCAGTGTCTGGGAGTCGGGCTGTAGCGCAGCGGGTTAAGCGCAGGTGGCGCAAAGCACAAGGACCGGCATAAGGATCCCGGTTCGAACCCCGACTCCCCACCTGCAGGGGAGTCACTTCACAAGTGGTGAAGCAGGTCTGCAGGTGTCTATCTTTCTCTCCCCCTCTCTGTCTTCCCCTCCTCTCTCCATTTCTCTCTGTCCTATCCAACAACGACAACAACAATAATAACTACAACAATAAAACAACAAGGGCAACAAAAGGGAATAAATAAATATAAAAAATTTTTTTTAAAAAATGCAGTGTCCACATCCAGGGATATAGTGGACAGAATGGTGGCAGACTCACAAGCTTTAGGGTCTCTCTCTCTCTCTCTCAGTGTTTTGTTTAGTGTGTTGCTTGACTCTGAATCTCAGCTCTGGCATGTTGTTACTTTAAGCAAGTTCCCTTTTTTTCTGGGTCACTGTGTCCTCAGCTACAAGGTGCACATCGCTGATGAGGATGGATCCCCACCACATGGAGAAATGCAGGGACTGGACAATCCACCCAGCTAAACAGAAAGGACTCAAAATGTCTCTTTCCTGGAGGGGAACAAAAATGCTATATGACAAACACCTTCGACCAACAGTAACTGCAGATCTTTATCTCATCTCAAAATTGATTTTTGCTGTTCCTTCCTCGCCAAAATCTCTAGCCTGATTTCTCAAGAGTCAATTCTTTGTTTTCACTTCTCAATCCATCCTGTGATTGGGAAGTGGCTGTGGCTTTTTATTAATTCAAACCACAAGGATATATGCAGAAAGCAGTTTCACACAGATAGCCCAGGCTCTTGTGAGGGGAGGAGGAGGGAGAGGAATCATTGCTCTCTGGAGTCTGCAGGGGTGTCAGCCCAGAAACTGCTGTGGCCAGTTGTCATCTAGGACGATAGATAGAAGGTCAGAAGGTCCGTGTCACCAGGAGAGGGGTGGGCAGGGTGAGGGGGAAGGGGGATGGCCTTTGGCTGGACTCTGCAGAGAATGTGAGATGCTCTTTGTTGCCACTGAAATAAGATGACAGGAGAGTCACTGGGAGTCAAGAGCCAGCACTGTACCCGAGGGGAACCGAGAGTGAGCACCACCCACATGGCAGGGCAGAACCAGGACGGACTTCCTGAGAAGAAGTAGCAACTGAGGGCTTCCATTATACAGTACAGTGTCCACAAAGGGGTGTGTGAAGAACAAATGATCTCCTGTTGAACAATGCCCTGGGGGGATGGAAGGGGGGAGAAATGGTGCTGATGACAGAAGATGAACCAGTGGTCATGAGACCCCACTGGGGAGAGAGGGGTAGGGCCTTGATCTTGTGCCTTCCCGCCCCCTGTCAGCACCCAGAGAAGTGAGGGTGACCTTGACTGCACAGGACAGAATTCCAGCTTGTTTTCACTTTGGGGGTGATGGGGTGGCCCCCTGCTCATTGCCTGCCTTCCCAGCTAGACCTTGAGCTTCATTAGATTGGGTGCTCTGAGTCATGGGATTTCCCCCAACCCCACCTTTCACCACAGGGCTCAGAGAGTCTCAGGTACATCCAGCTGTGGAAGGTGAAATAGGGCAGTGAAGCAGGGGTCCCAGAGTGCCTGGCTAGTTTCTTGGGAGAGAGAGACCAGGAACTCGTGGAGGCATGGTAATACAATTCGCTATTCATGTGGAGCCCCAGAGTTGGTGTGAGCATAGCGGGTTAAGCCACGTGGCACCAAACCGAAAAAATGGCTGCCTCCTGCTTTACACACCAGCTCTTCTCCAAGTCGGGATGCAGGAGAGAAAAGAGAGCAAAACCAGGAACAGAAGTGGGTTTTAGGGTAATAAAACCAGAAGTGGCAAGTCGGAAGGGAGATGGCTAGGAAAGGGGGTGGAGAAAAGAAAAAGGCATGCTGGGAACTTCCAAAGGGGGTGGAAAAAAGAAAAAGGCACACTGGGAACTTCCTTAGCTACCTTTGCTATGGTTTTAGCTGGTGGGAATTAGCTATACCCTGAGGGGATAATCTAGTGGGGAGGACACCTTCAGTCATTTATAAGACAAAGCAGAAGACTGATATGTAGATAAAGGGACTGGCCGTACTAGCATAGGGTGGTTTGTGGGCCCTGCCTAACTCAACCACATCTGCACAATTTCCCAACACCAGAGGTGGGGGACTTTTGTGACTACACACAGGGGAGAAACATCCAGGAAAGGGGCTATCTGTGAAGGGGAGGAAGAAGTGGGGTTTATCTGAAATAAAGGGGGTTTAGGACCTTGGGTGGCTCAGGGTGTACAGGGGATCCAAGATCTGACAACACCTCTAAGCTTTGGCCTTATGGCTTTGGCAAAGGACTCGTTCACGGGATGGACTCTGAAGTCTGAGTGGGGAGAAGCTTTGTACAAAAGGCATTTATGCAGACAAAGAGCCTTCTCTGTAAGGGCATCTTCCCCACTGCAGGGAGACTGAATCCCCTTATTTCTAATCCTTGGGGAAGGTGAACTTCAAGGTTTGTTTGTTTGTTTTTACCAGAGCATGAATCAGCTCTGGTTTATGATAGTACAGAGGATTGAACCTGGGACTCTGGGAACCTGAGACTTTGGAAATTCAGGCATGAGGATCTCTTTACATAACCATTATGCTATCTACCCCTCACCCATGAACTTCAAGTCTTCATGGTGTTTAAGTCTATGTGGCATTCTCTTCACCTGTGCTCCCCCACTCTTTCTTTTTTCTCTTTTTTTTTATTTTCTTTCTTTATTTTTTTCTTTTCTCTTTTTTTAGCCAGAGCACTCCTCAGATTTGGCATATGGTGATGCAGGGAATTGATCCTAGGACTTTGGAGCTTCAGGCTTAAGAGTCTCTTTGCATTAATCATCATGCTATCTACCCTCCCTTTTCTGTAACTTCCCTGAGCCCTTGTTTCTTCCTCACAGTCCTCTAAATTAGGAAGCTCTTTAAATTATTATCTATTTATGTGAGCTATGTGAGCTATGTGGTTAGTTATCAGATCATGTGGATTTTTGTCATATTATCAACATTGTTTCTCTCTCTCTCTTTCCCTCCCTCCCTCCCTTTCTATCCCCCCCCCCCTTCTCTCCCCTTTCCAGAGCACTGTTCAGTTTTGGCTTATAATAGTGCTGGGGATTGAACCTGGGACCTCAGTACCTCAGACATGAAAGTCTTTTGCATAATCTCAATGTTATACCCCCACACCCCTCTTTCTCACTTCTATCTGTTCATGCTAGCTTGGTGATTTATCCAGACACTGATCATGACTGAACTCTTGCTGGCTCCCCTTCATTTTCTCATTATTAGTAGCTGGAGGAAGTAGAGGTACTGTTCTTAGAGAAAAGTTACTGTTGATCACAACAACAATCACTCATGACTTCTCTCTTCCTCTTTTCTCCTTGGGAGAGTAAACTCTGAGAAAGCAGTTGTCACCAAACTGTGGAGAAATTTTTAAGAGACGATTGTATATGTGTGTGGGGGGATGGGGTTTCCAGTGTGCTGGGGACTTTCCATAGTTCTTTCTTTCTTTTTTTAACTTAGAGCTTTATTTTCTTTCAATTTTTATTTATGAAAAGGGAACACTGAGGTGTCGAGCGGTAGCGCAGTGGGCTAAGCACATGTGATGCAAAGTGCAAGGACCAGCTGAAGGATCCCGGTTTGAGCCCCCGGCTCCCCACCTGCTGGAGAAGGGGAGTTGTTTTCACAGGCGGTGAAGCAGGTCTGCAGGTGTCTATCTTTCTCTCCCCTTCTCTGTCTTCCCCTCCTCTCTCCATTTCTCTCTGTCCTATCCAGCAATGAGCTATACCAGCAACAATGATAATAAACACAACAAGGCTACAGCAACAAGGGCAATAAAAGGGGGGGGGGGAATGGCCTCCAGGAGCAGTGGATTCATGGTGCAGGCACCGAGCCCAGCAATAACCCTGGAGGAAAAAAACCAAAAACAACAATGACATCAATAACAACAATAATAATAACTACAACAATGGTACAATAACCAGGGTAACAAAAGGGAAAAAATGGCCTCCAGGAGCCATGGATTCATGGTGCAGGCACAAATAACCCTGGAGGCAAAAAAAAAAAAAAAAAAAAGAAAAGAAAAGCAAACACTGACAAAAAACACAGGATAAGAGGGGTCCAACTCCACACAATTCCCACCACCAGAACTCCATATCCCATCCCCTCCCCTGATAGCTTTCCTATTCTTTATCCCTCTGGGAGTATGGACCCAGGATCGTTATGGGGTGCAGAAGGTGGAAGGTCTGGCTTCTCTAACTGCTTCCCCGCTGAACATGGGAGTTGGTGGGTCTATCCATACTCCCAGCCTGTCTCTTTCTTTCCCTAGTGGGGCAGGGTGCTGGGGAAGCCATGGATCCAGTACACATTGTTGGGGTCGTCTGTCTAGGGAAGTCTGGTTGGCATCATGTTAGCATCAGGAACCTGGTGGCTGAAAAAAGAGTTATCATGTAGAGCCAAACAAATAGTTGACTAATCATGAACCTAAAGGCTGGAATAGTTCATATGAAGAGTTGGGGGGGTCTCCATTTTGTAGATAGTTAGTAGGCCTATTTTAGTTATATTCCAGAGATCCCATGACTATACTATTTTTTTTTGTAAACTTTACTCTGTCAGGAAACTCAGAGCACATATCACACTGTCCATTTTCTTAAATTATTTCTTTCTATCTCTCTTTCTCTTTTTTTTTTTTTTAAGAGAGGGAGGGACAACAAAGCATGGCTTCACCATCCTTGGGGAACTCTAAATGCTGCCTGTGCAGACACTGCACCTAAAACCAATTAAAAAAAAAAAAAAAACAGATAAGGGGCTAGAGAAATAGCAGTGGTTCTGCAAAAGATTTTTTTTTTTGTCTGAGGCTCTGAGTTCCCAGGTTCAATCTCCAGCACTACCATAAACCAGGGCTGACCTGTGCTCTGGTATCTATCTCTCTGTATTTGTCTTTCATTAAAAATAAAGTTACTCAAGCTAATAAAAAAAAATCAGATGAAGTTTTTCCCATGTTTACAGACATGTCATGCTTTCCCATTGATCAGAGTAGAATTTGATAATAGTTTCCTTGGTCCAGAAAGCCTAAGTGATCTGCCTTGTAATGATTTTTTGGCTTGATTTTTCACTTGTCTCCGCATGGTTTATTTCCTTTGCAGCGATGCTGTTTTCTGCTACATTACTCAAATTCTCCGAGCTCTTCTCTGTGTCAGGACCTTTGCACAACAGCACCCTCTGTCTATCTGGAATGGAGACCCCACCCTTTGTACCAACTTAGAAGACTAGGGTGGGGTGGGCGTCTTTCCTGACCAGTATTCTCCTTCAACTCCCTGCTCTGGATTACTTGCTGACTTAGAGAAACCAGTCCTTCTTTGGGCAACTTATTCACGCATTCACATACTAGCTGTCTTCAGAGAGTGAGCTCTTCCGGGAGAGGAACTTGTAGAGACAGGAGGGTACTCTTCATCTCATGAAAATGTACAGACTAAGGAGCAAGGGGGGGGGGTGAGGAGAGAAGACTCAGCAGTGACACAAGCCTAGAATTTATGCGACTGACTGGCTGGAATCCCCAGCAACATATATAAACAAGAAAGATGAAAATAAAACACAGCGTAACAAATAGCTCAACAGTTGTCAGGCTATTGCCATCTCTCAGGGAAAACTGCAACACAATGAGATGAGGCATATAAATAATTTGGTGCAGAGCAAAGGCTTTCTCCTTTTATTAGGCCATTTGAATCACTGTGGTCCAAAAATTGCTTGAAAGTGGGCTGAGTAGTGATTCACCTGGCTGGACACACACATTCAGTGTGCAAGGATCCCAGCCCACACCTGCAGGGGGAAAGTGTCATGAGTAGTGAAACAGTGTTGCAGGTGTCTTTGTTTTTAAATATTTATTTATTTATTTCCTTTTTGTTGCCCTTGTTTTTTTTTAATTGTTGTTGTAGATTTTGTTGTTGTTATTGATGTCGTCATTGTTGGATAGGACAGAGAGAAATGGAGAGAGGAGGGGAAGACAGAGACGGGGAGAGAAAGACAGACATTTGCAGACCTGCTTCACCGCCTGTGAAGCGACTTCCCTGCAGGTGGGGAGCCGGGGGCTCGAACCAGGATCCTTATGCCGGTCCTTGTGCTTTGCATCACGTGCTCTTAACTCACTGCGCTACCGTCCGACTCCCAGGTGTCTTTTTTTTTTTGACGAGTTTTACTTTTTTCTCATTTTTTAAATTATCTTTATTTATCGGATAGAAACTGTCAGAAATCAAGAAGGAAGGGGATATAGAAAGGGAGAGAGACATCTGCAGCACAGCTTCACATTTGTGAAGCTTTCCCTCTGCAGATGGGGACTGGGAGCTTGAATCTGGGTCCTTGTGCACTGTAGCATGTGCGTTCAACCAGGTGCACCACAACCTGGCCCCACAGGTGTCTTTCTCGCTATCTCCCACTTCCCTCTTGATTTCTCTCTCTCTCTTCATGCTTCTTTTTTTTAAATTTTTGAAACATTATCCTTATTTTTTGGATAGAGACAGAGAAATTGAGAGGGAGAGAGACTGGAAAGACACCTGAAGCTCTGCTTCATTGCTCACAAAGCTTTCCCCCTATAGGTAGGGACCGGGAGCTCGAACCTGCATCCTTGTACACTGTAATATGTGCGCTCAAGCAGGTGTGCCACCACCTAGCCCTGATTTCTCTCTGTCTCTATCCAAAATAAATAAACTGTTGGGAGTCGGGTGGTAGTGCAGTGGGTTAAGCACACCTGGAGCAAAGCGCAAGGACCGGCATAAGGATCCTGGCTCAAGCCCCCCGCTCCCCACCAGCAGGAAAGTCCCTTCACAGGCAGTGAAGCAGGTCTGCAGGTGTCTCTCTTTCTCTCCCCCTCTCTCCATTTCTCTCTGTCCTACCCAACAATGACAACATCAATAACAACAATAGTAACTACAACAGTAAAAACAAGGGCAACAAAAAGGAAATAAATAAACATTTAAAAATAATAATAATAAATAAATAGATGAACTGTTGTAAAAAATGCTTGGAAGTTGAACTGCTCAGCTTTTGTGTCATTCTCCATGTCTTCTCCCACAGGGATAGAGACTGCCAGCAGATAGTGGAAGCATTCACGAAGGCGTTTGTTTCTAAGGATCCTTGTAAGATCACTTGGGAAGACTACGCACCATTGCTGCAGCTGACCAAGCAGGCGCTACCGTGTGACAAGGTAACTGTGGCCAGATGCTGGTTGTTAAAAATCAAGGATAAAGACCAGAGGGCAGAGGTCACAGGAGCACATTTGAACCAGGATGAAGGATAAAGAAAGATCTGATCATTAAAATGTAGGTATGGTCAGCAGGGTTGAAGTGTGTGGCTCTAAAGGGGGTCCTGGTGGCTGACATCAGGCTTTAGATCTTCTGGGGAGGGCTGATCAGAGAAATAAATGGGGGAGGTGGGGGGAGGAAAAGTGATGGTGTAAATGGGCCGTCCGTGAACAAAAACCACATAACTCAGGCTATAGGAAAACAGATTTTTATTGACTCATTTATTATTAGATAGAGACAGAGAGAAATTGAGAGTGGGAGATTAAGAGGGAGAGAGACAGAGAGACAGCTGCAGACCTACTTCACCACTCGTGAAGCTTTCCCCGTGTAGGTGGGGACCAGGGGCTTGAACTTCGATCCTTGTGCACTGTAATGTGTGTGTTTAACCAGGTGCATCACCGCCTAGCCCCCATTTATTTATTTTAATTTTATTAGTGCAGAGATTTTTTTTTTTCTTGATGCATCAGACTCCGATTGGCTCATGCCATGACCTTCTGGGCTCCAAATTCTGATAGAGTTTATATCTGACACTGGGAAGCAGCAGGACTACAGGTCCTCAGGTAGGTGCCCCCGGGCCTCCATCCACAACCTCCCCATCCAGCCTCCTCCAGAGTGCCAGCCTCTTGGGGCAGGAGATGGAGCAGAAACCTGGCTTTCTGTGCCTTTGCAGGGGCCTCTGAAGAAAATCTCTGAAATTGTCCTCTTCTTTCTGGTTTTGGGGGTGAGGGAGGTTTGGGGAAAGAAGCAAGGTATGGAAGCTCTAAGAATCAAAGATCCCTTCTTCCAGAGAACAGTACAGAGCTGCAGATAACTGTAGGAAGTGTGTGTGTGTGTGTGTGTGTGTGTGTGTGTGTGTGTGTGTGTGTGTGTGTGTGTGTAAAGAACCTAGAAAAAAAAGAC
Source organism: Erinaceus europaeus (assembly GCF_950295315.1). NCBI lineage: Eukaryota > Metazoa > Chordata > Mammalia > Eulipotyphla > Erinaceidae > Erinaceus > Erinaceus europaeus. The sequence continues at coordinate 175,770,356 of NC_080164.1, forward strand.
CGAGAAAAGATAAAGGGTCAAGCCCCTGGTCTCCACCTGCCAGAAGAACGCTTCATGAGTGGTAAAGCAGGGCTGCAGATGTCCCTCTATCTCCCTCTCCACTCTCAATTTCTCTGTCTCTATTCAATAATAAATGAATAAAAATACTTAAAACAAAAGAAAAAGCAAATGGCTTCCATTGAAGGTATTCTTATTTGGACAAGATTTACTGTTGGTCTCTCAAACACACACACACACACACAAACACATACACAGAGAGAGAGAGTTAGTATAGTCCACCATTTACTCTGTGTGATTTACTCTGAATGTTTTTTAAGCAGATACTTTTAAAAAATATATATCTTTATTATTGGATAGAGACAGAGAAATTGAAAGAGGTGGAAGAGATAGGAGGGAAAGAGACAGAGAGACACCTTCAGCCCTGCTTCCCCACTCATGAAGCTTTCCCCCTGCAGGTGGTGACCACGGACTTGAACCTGGGTCCTTTTACACTGTAATGTGTGCATTCAACCAGGTGCACCACTGCTTGGCTCCCTACTCTGAATTTTTCATTCATAATATTTTTTTTTTCTCAGCACATTGATCCCAATAGTGGGTGCTCTTACTTTCTTTAGATTTTCCTCTGGAGCAAAACGAAGGGCCTAGTAGAAGAATTACAGCAGAAGCAGAAGAATGACTTGTTCTTAATGCGGGACACGCTGATAGGCCACATGGCAGATAACCTCAAGTGGTGTGGAAAAGAAGGCTCTTCCGGTGAGGACCTGGTCACCTGGGATGATGGGGACCTGTGAGGTGAAGCAAGGTTTGATGTTCCTATCCCAGAATAAAATTTTTACAAATGCATTTGTTGATTATATCTCAGAAGAGAGAGACAAAAAGATACAAGTCTATTCATTAAAGGTAGACCAGCTTGGGAGCAGTAACCTAGAAAGCACATACTCTCTGTAATTCTTTCCTTGCCCAGGGGTGAGTCTGTCTGAAAGGGATCAGTATAGAGAGACCCAGAGGCACTAGCACCCAAGGGTGTGGGCACTCAGTGAGGAGAGGGAGAAAGGTCAACAGGAAAGAGACTGGCAGGAAGTTTGGGTGTTACGTGGGAATCTAGTGCCATATCTGATTCTTCCTGGATCTGAAATGGCGTTGAAAACTTGTCAGCTGAGTGTTTACTATCATTTCCCAAAACAGTGGTTCAAAAGGGATCACTATGTTCCTCCCTGGGGTTTGAGAGTCAGCCAAGGACTAAGCAGAGATCAGGAGAGTACCTGGTAAATGGCGTGCAGGGGCCTCCATCCTCCATCCTCCATCCTCCATCCTCCATCCTCCATCCTCCATCCTCCATCTTGGTAGTGATGATGCTCTTGGGACACGGCTCCCCCTGCTGGAAGAGCCTGGGAAAAAAAACTTGATCCCACCCTTTGCTTTCACTTCTGTTTATTTTCTATAAACTGGGTCTTCTAGAAATCAACACCGAATCTTGTCAAAAGAACAACTGCGAGGAAAGCCCTGTTGATGTATTCTGGAAAGTGGCATCTAAATGGGTAAGTAGCGAAGGTAAATTCTAGTATGTTGGACACCAAAGAAGTCATATAATGGGCTCCAGAAATGGCATAATGGTTATGTAAAAAGACCTTCATACCTGAGGTACCAAAGCTTCCAAGTTCAATCCCCAGTGCCACCATAAGCCAGAGCTCTGGTAAAAAAAAAAAAGGGGGCTGAGTGGTGGTGTGTGCACCCTGCTGACTGCACATCACCATGTGCCAGGACTCCGGTTCAATCCCCAGTTCAATTCCCAGCAGGGAGGAAGCTTTGCAACTGGTGAAGCAGTGTTGCAGGTCTCTCTCTCTCTCTTCATCACCTCTCTCTCGGTTTCTGGCTGTCTCTGTCCAATAAAGATTAGAAAAAAAAATAATCCAAGGTTACATTAGACATTCCTGGATCTCGATTTTGGGAACGAAAATTTAGAATTCCCTTCTGAGATACATGCTTTTTTCACAAGCACTTGGCAGATTGTCACATGCAGGTTTAGAACTTTAATGATTTTTAGAAAATTTTTCCCTTTTATTGCCCTTATTGTTTATCATTGTTGTTGTTGTTATTGCTGCTGTTGTTGTTGGATAGGACAGAGAGAAATTGAGAGAGGAGGAGAGACAGAGAGGTGGAGAGAAAGATACACACCTGCAGACCTGCTTCACCATCTGTGAAGTGAACCCCCTGCAGGTGGGGAGCTGGGGACTTGAACCAGGATCATTAAGCTGCTCCTTGTGCTTCGCACCATGTGCACTTAAAGGTTTAGAACTTTTTTTTTTTTTTTTAGGTTTATGACTTTAATGGTACATTTAGGAACTCTAATTGACAGTTTTCCCATGGGTACTCATTGATAAACTTTGTCTGCTATGAAGCTCTGGTTTAATTTAATCTTCTGATGCTGCTATTGGCCATGAAAGATTAATTCCCATTTCTGACCACTTCCTGTGTTCCAGGCACCATCTTGAGCTCCTCTCATGGATTAAGCCCTTCTGTCCTCACAGGAGCCCAGAAGTGGGCTTCATGGTGTCTCACCACCTCACAGCTGACACAGGGAGAGGCAGGTGCATCAGCTCTCCACTCAAAGCACAGCTAGAACTTGGCAAATCTGGGTTCACCCTCACTGTCCTTGGAGCTGAGAGCCCCGCAGTGAAAGGATGGGAAGCCCCACAGTGTGGCCTTTCCTGGGACTCCCCTGTGTCCTGGCTGAGCTCACAGAGGTGTGGAGACACTTTCTCCCAGCAGCCCAGAGTCTCTCTCTTCCTGCCAATAGAGTCGGTGTCCCTGGAGCCCTGATTGCCCTCCTCATTTCCTGGCTTCCCAGTGATGGAACCTGGGGACACACTGACCAGCCCTTTTTTGGTGGGGCTCTGACATCTGTGTGTGGAGTCAGTGCTGACCCCTGTCACTCTCTACTGAGAGAGACTCTGCTGGGTGGTAATAGACCCCCTGTCCTCTGCTCCTCACCCAGTGGGGAGAGGAACCCTCTGGGTCCTTGCAGTTCTAGGTCTCATTGCTAAGGGCTGTCCTTGCAACAGAAGATGGAGGCTGAGTCCTAAGAGAGCACTCAGAAAGAGGATCTAAGACCTAGGACTAGGTAAGGGGGGGAGGGGGCCCTAGGAAATTATGTAAGCATCTTTGTGTTGTTCATTTTCTATTTATATTTTTACCAGAGAACCACTCTGCTCTAGTTTACAGGATTTTGAAGCATCAGGCATGAGTGTCTCTCTCTTTACATGACCATTATGCTTTCTCCCCTAGCCTGTATTGTTTATTTTCTTTCCCCCAGTATCTAGCAAAGATCCCAACAGTTTACTGTCTTAAAAGTTAGACCTTCTTCAATAGTAATGAACCGTTAATTCATACTTCCACTTTTACTTCTCCTTGTGCCTGCTAAGGCCTTTTCTTTCTTTCTTTCTTTCTTTCTTTCTTTCTTTCTTTCTTTCTTTCTTTCTTTCTTTCTTTTTGGTATCCATGTTTGTTTGTTTGTTTTTACCCCAGAATCTGCCCTCTACTCCCACTAAGTGAATGAGCAGTGCCTACCCTCTAAGACACAAAGAAAGCTCTTTCGGGGGTCAGGCGGTAGCGCAGCGGGTTAAGCACACATGGTGCAAAGTGCAAGGACTGGCATAAGGATCCCAGTTTGATCCCCCGGCTCCCCACCTGCAGGGGAGTTGCTTCACAGGTGGTGAAGCAGGTCTTCAGGTGTCTGTCTTTCTCTCCTCCTCTCTGTCTTCCCCTCCTCTATCCATTTCTCTCTGTCCAATCTGACAACAATGATATCAATAACAACAATAATAACTACAACAATAAAATAACAAGGGCAACAAAAGGGAATATATATATATATATATATATATATATATATATATATATATATATAGGCTCTTTCTTCCTTTCCTGTCCTGCTCCTCTGCTTCATCTGACCTCCAGCCTCTTTGCCCCTCATCAAGCCACCCTATGAACCACGGCCTTGAACCTCACTCTTCACACACAGATTGGAGCACCTGAATCCATTGCAGAGTCTTCCCTCCAATGTCTCAAGATGACGGTGGCCTGGACCTGGCCTGACAGAGCTCCAGCCATGGGGATGTTCCCTCCCTTGAGGCAAATAAACTAAAGATTAACTTCTCAAGGGAGAAGCAAGGGTTAATGTGTTGAATAAAAAAAAATGCAGAGGGGGGTTGGGCGGTGGCGCAGTGGGTTAAGCGCACGTGGCGCAAAGCGCAGGGACCGGTGTAAGGATCCCGGTTCGAGCCCCCGGCTCCCCACCTGCAGTGGAGTCGCTTCACGGGCGGTGAAGCAGGTCTGCAGGTGTCTATCTTTCTCTCCCCTTCTCTGTCTTCCCCTCCTCTCTCCATTTCTCTCTGTCCTATCCAACAACAAAGCAACATCAACAAGGCAATAATAACCGCAACAAGGCTCCAACAACTAGGGCAACAAAAGGGGGGAAAAATGGCTTCCAGGAGCGGTGGATTCATGGTGCAGGCACCGAGCCCAGCAATAACCCTGGAGGGAAAAAAAAAATGCAGAGGTGGAGGAAGATAGCATAATGGTTATGCAAAGAGACTCTCATGTCTGAGGCTCTACAGTCCCAGGTTCAATCCACCCCACTACCACCACCACCATAAGCCAGAGCTGAGCAGTGCTCTGGTAAAATAATAATGAAATAAAGTAAAGAAAGTCAGTTGGTGGCAATTTTGCCCCTCCTCTCAGTATAAACAGCATTCATTCTTCCTTCCTTCCTTTCCTTTTTGATTTATTATTTATTTTATTTTTCCTTCTTTTTCTTTTTTCTTTTTTCTCTTTGGGGTCATACTTACTTGAAACTGTTTACAGACATTAGAAGGAGAGGAGAGATGAAGTAAAAAAAAAACAAGAGACAAAAGACAAGAAATCTAATGGGCCACATTATTAAAGATTGGACCATATTAGCCCAAAGTCTGCTGGTGGCAAAGCCTTCTACTGTTACAATCAAAGTGGCCTTGGTCAGTGGCCTTAAGTCTGCTACTTCTGTTTAAGAGTCTGCTGATAACCCAAACAAATCACACTCTCTCCAGACAGAAAATAATAATGATAATAATAATAACCCATTAAGCTTGTAGCTAAAGGTTTCTGTAGGAAAGTTGATAACTGTATAAGAGGATAAGCAAGGGCAGGGGAGATGGCATAATGGTTATGCAAACAGACTCTCATGTCTGAGGCTCCCAGGTCCCAGGTTCAGTCCCCTGCACGACCATAAGCCAGATGCCAGCAGTAATATATAAGTGCAATGCTGCACTCAGGGCTCGGTTTTGGGGATATGCGCCCACAGAGTCAGTAATGCCAGCATTAAGTAAACCTTGCTTTCTGCCTAATTGCTGGGGGGGGGGGTCTCTCTGCTTGAGAATCCGCTAACACCCTCACCTGTGAAGACAAGACACTGTTTGGATGGAACTGCTGGGCTGTGACAGTGACGTTCTCCTGCCAAAGTAATAACTGTTTCAGTTTGCAGAAAACGTCTGTGGTGTGGTCGGAGTGCTGCTCAGTGGGTCCGTCAGCCAAGCCTTCAACAGAAACAGGTGTTTATTTCCAGGCATCCCTTTTGAGACGGAGGAAAATGGCTTCTTCTGGGAGATTTCATCTCAAGAATTTGCTTTTCATGTCTAACTGCAGAGCTGGAAAATGAGGGCTGGGAAGCAAAATGTTTGTGCTCTGTGAAAAGATCTGTCTGTGAGGGAGAGGAGTCCCTGTCTCCCCTGGGTGGGTCTCTTCACTGTGTCAGTGCCTCGTCTACATTTTCCACTGCCTGCTGTGATTTTCCCAGCTCTCTTCCCTCACACTCCCTTCTGCTGCTCCCTGTCTGTGTTAACCCCCTGTCCCTATGCCCTGCCGTGCCCTCCTGCCCCCTAGCTCCTCCCCATGGCGGAGGTTTGTCCTCACCCTCCTCCCTGAAGAGCCCATGAGCCTAGCTCAACAGGGAGACAGGCAGGTAAGGGACTCAGGGCTATGCAGGTGCTGCCCTTCCTGGTCTCTGCAGCACTTTAGCCAGAGGCCACCAGTGTCCCCTGTGGCCATGAGCAGATGCCTGCCCTCCGGGCCTCAGTGTGGCCTGTAGAGCTGGTGGGGTGTGGGGAGACTGGGCTGATGTGGGGGAGGCTGTGGGGGAGGCTGGGCTCGGTGCTGATAGTGGAGGGCAGGCTCCCAGAGGCCAGCCCCCCCCCCCACCCCTCCTTTCCCTGCACCTTCCCCTCAGAGTCCCCTGGTGTGAAGCCCCTTCCCCTACTGCCTGTGGCCTGCAACACAGTGCTGACCCTCCAGGCTTTGTTCTCTGATCTTTCCCTGGACAAGGTGCACTGGACAAAAGGAGCCATGTCTGTAAATCCTGGGGACTCTACCTGTCCCAAATTAACTTTCGCCCTTTCCTATTTCAAGACATAATTTTATTTTTTTATTATCTTTATTTATTGGATAGAGACAGCCAGAAATCAAGAGGGAAGGGGGTGATAGGGAGAGAGACAGAGACACCTGCAGCCCTGCTTCACCACTCATGAAGCTTTCCCCCTGCAGGTGGGGACTGGGGACTCAAACCAGGGTCCTTGCGCATTGTAATACGTGCACTCAACCAGATGCACCACCACCCAGCCCCTAAGACATAATTTTATAAGAAGCCCTGTCCCTTTGTCTTTTTCTGACTACAACCAAAGCCTTTGAACTTTTGGGTCAGAGAGTGAACATTCCAGTAGTTTGCTGCTTGATATTGGAATCTAAATCCTCATCACCAGCAGGGCAGCTGAACCCTTGCCATCAGGAGAAAGGGAGAGTTAGGATCTGGTCATACAGTTCTCAGGGTCTCTCAGAGCAGGGCTGCTTAGACTCCTTGAGAAAGGACACCTGGATCCTGCCCTTGGTACTGGCTGTGACCGCACCCTTCCAGCCAGCTCAAAGAGGAAGCTCAGTATGTGAGTCTAAGACCTCGCCTTTCTTGGATTAATAGAAGCTAGAGGGTCAACATCAGCGTCCAGATTAAGATTCTTTATTTGGAGGGTTGGGGAGATAGTCCAGTGGTAACATGCAGGACACTCATGTGTGAGGCCCCAGGCTCAATTCTCAGCACCACCAATAGTCTGAACTGGGTGGTTCTCTCTGTCTCATAAAACTAAATGAGTGAATCTTTAATAAGAGGACATTTGCTCTGAGAATCTGACTTTCTGCTTGCTGCTTGTCAGCTAGATAAGTAAAGAAGGCTTCTTCTTGGGGCCGGGTGGTGGTACACCTGGTTGAGAGCACCTGTTACCATGTGCAGGGACCCAGATTTGAGCCCTTGCTCCCCACTTATAGGAGGGACTCTTTTGGAGTGCTGAAGCAGGTCTGCAGGTGTCTCTCTTTCTATCAGCTAAAATGGGGGGAGGGTACCCAAAATGGATGAGAGGACCTAGTGGGGGTTATATTGTTAAGTGGAAAACTGAGGAATGTTATGAGTTATGCATGTACAAACTATTGAATTTACTGTTGAATGTAAAGCATTAATCCCCCAATAAAGAAATTAAAAAAGAGAGAGAGAGAAATTGGTTGCCAGGAGTGCTAGATTTATAGTGTTGGCACTAAGCAGTAACTGTGGTGACAGAAAAACAAACAACAACAAAAATCTTTTAAAATTATCTTTATTTAATTATTGGATAGAGACAGCCAGAAATGGAGGTGGAATGGGGAGAAAGAGAGGAAGAGAGGAAGAGAGGGAGAGAGACAGAGAGTCACCTGCAGCCCTACTTCACCACTTGAAAAGCTTTCCCCCTGCAGGTGGGGACCAGGGACTCAAACCTAGGTCGTTGTGCATTGTAACATGTGCGCTCAACCAGGTTGAGTGGGCCAGCAGCTGGCCACACAAAAATAAATTAATTAATTAAAAAGTAAAATATTAAAATAAAAATAAATTTCCTATGTAAAGCAGGCTTCAACTTAAAGGGCTAGTTCTGACCAGTAGGGGTCCTGGGGTCCTGCCTTGTGGCTTTGAACAGGCCTATGATTCTAAAGAATTCAACTTGGGGTTAACAGTGTCTCTTCTCTCTCCTATTTTAGCATATTTGGGAGTGTGGAAGTCCCTAACTTGAAGAGAGCACTAGTCACAAAACTACAGACCTGGGTGATACATAACAAAGGAGGAGATGCCAGGTATATGATAATACTTTGTACTCATATATTCTAGGGGTGATTTTAAGAACTAGCCCACAAAAGATTCCAGTTACAAGAATGCTGTGGGGCAGATTATTCCAGCAAATGAATAAAAAGGGAAGACTTTCTGAATGTTCAGCCACCTGCCACCTCTTGATTTCATCTTCTTAGCAGTTTCTAATTCACACCTTCTCCTCCCCAGTGGTGAGCTCTTAGAAGTTGGTCTGCTTCCTCTCTTAATGCTAGGGTCTGGTCCTGCATCTTCTCACTAGACTGAGTCTACTTGGGAAATAACTTGCAATCTCTTGTTATTTTAATACTTTCTTCTTTCTTGTCCCAGTGATTCGTGCTCAGGCTCCTCCATAAGTGAACTGGAAAAGATTGTGCGTGAACGAGGAATTGTATTTACTTGCAAGGATATTCAGAGGTAATTGAATTCTAGAAGTCATTTGTGGATTCTCTCTCTCTCTCTCTTGTTTATTTATTGACCAGGATAAAGAGAAATTGAGAAAGAAGGGAGAGAGAAAGATAGACACCTGCAGCCCTGCTTCACCACTTGTAAAGCTTCCCCTCTGACATAGGGGCTGGGGGATTGAACCGGGGTCCTTGCACACTGTAATGTGCCTTCAACCCAGTGTGCCGATATTGTTGTGTGCCGTGGAGAAGAGAGAGAGGAGGTCTGGAGTGAAGAGGGAACACAAATCTTTATTTGCGCTGGCACCTCAGAGTTGGGTGCTAGAGAAACAGGTTGGGCCACGTGGAGGTAGCAAAAATGGCCGCCTCACGCAGTAACCTTTCCTGTCTCTGAACACCGAAGTGAAGCGCTGGCAAGAGAGAGAGGTGCGGAAGAAGAAGGGCTTTTATAGCAGCAGTTTTCACGAGAATGGGAAGGGGGAGGAGTAACCATAGCACTCCAGGATAGGATAATAACTCTCGTGAGAATGGGAGGGGGGAGGAGTGACCAAAGCACTCCAAATATCTCGGGGAAATAGACAATGCCCTGAGGGCACAACATGGAGAAACAGACACTCAGAGAATGTCCCAACTCTCAAGGGAACTAGCAGTAGCCTGAGGGGACAACATGGCAGATGTGACTACATCGGCACAATTTTCCAGCATGCCACTGCCCAGCCCCTTTGTTGTCTCTCTTTTTTCGGCCTCTTCTGAGCCAGGAAGGTGGCAGGAAGCTGTCCCAGGCCTAGATGGGGACCTGGGATGGTGAGATCTGAGGACCTCTGGTCTGGTCTCAGCCTGACCCAGATGTTTCCAACCAGAGGCCTCAGTTGACTGAGTGACACCTTTATTCCTTCTTCCTCTCCTTTCTCTGTCTGCCCCCCTCATCCCTCAAGCAGCAACACTTGAAGTGCACACATCCTTTGAGGGTGTTTTTCCTGGTTTCCTATGTGAGAAACCTGTAGCTTCCAGGGGACCAGACATGAATTTAGTCCAATATTCATAGGACCCTGTGACTTTAGGTCATTTTGCCTCTAACTTTTCTTCCATTGGAGCACAGTGTAGACTCCAAACACTTCTTAAGTTCCCTGGTGGCAGTCTACCAAGCAGTGTCTTTCTTTTTATTATGTAAAAAAAATGGTTTTTACGGGGAAGGTAGCATAATGGTTATGCAAAGAGACTCACTCCTGAGGCTCCAAAGTCCCAGGTTCAATCCCCTGCACCACCATAAACCAGAGCTGAGCAATGCTCTGGTAAAAATAATAATAATAATAATATAAAAAATTTTAAGAAATATATATTTAAAATGATTTTAAATAAAATTGTTTTAAATAAGAGCAACCTATAGTAGAGCATATAGGAGAAAAGTCTAAAATTAGAGATGGTACTTATTTATTTTTTACATTTTATATGTTTATTTACTATTGGAAAGAGACAGAGAGGAATTTAGAAGGGCAAGGGAGAGGTAGGGAGAGAGATAGAAAGAGGGAGTCCTGTAGCCCTACTTCACTACTCATGAAGCTTTCTCCCTGCAGGTGGGGACTAGGGGCTTGAACCTGGGTCCTTACACAGACTAATGTGTGAGCTTGACCAGGTGTGCCACCGCCTGACTCCAGTAATACCTATTTCTTAGTTACCTGCAAGTCTGTTATGGACACTCTGTTTACCTCACTCATCTTTTGTGTGGTGGTAGCTATCAGGGCACCAAGGAGCTCATTCAATATCCATAGAAACTGGACAGATAATCAAACAAGCATCAGACAAGTTGATAAAGGAAATATAACTGTAACGTGTATACTGCCTGGGTATATGGGAGAGAACCAGTAAAACAGAGGAGCTCACCTATAGCTGATCTTAGACCAATAGCTCAGTTAAGGCAGAGGACCTACGCTAGGAGGTAGGGAGGGCTAGTTAGGTAAAGAAAACACAAGAAAGCAGGGTCTGCCTCTCCATTTATTAGATGATCCCTGGAACACCCCCTTAAGGGAGATATTTTTTATTAGTGGTTTAATAATGATTAACAAGATTGTCAAATAGCAAACAGAGTATACTTCCATTCAGTTCCCACCACCAGAGTTCCATGTCTGTATCTCATCCCCTCCGTTGGAAGCTTCCCTATTCTTTATCACTCTGGGAGTATGGACCAAAATCCTTTATGGGGATGCAGAAGGTGGGAGGTCTGGCTTCTGTAATTGCTTCTCTGCTGGACATGGACGTTGACACGTGGATCCATACCCCCAACCTTTTTCTATCTTTCTCTAGTGAGGTAGAGCTCTGGGGAGGTGGGGTGCAGGACACATTGATGAGACTGTCTGCCCGGGTAAGTCAGGATGGGATCATAGTAGCATCTGCAACTTGGTGGCTGAAAGGCAGTAAAATATATTCAATCTCCTTTATTTTCTTTTTGTTTCCTGATCACAGCCTCGACCAGATTGATACTTGAGAGACCCTGAGCTTCATCCCTCAGAGCTGGGATGTGATCTGCAGCTGTTTCCTTCATGTGAGTCCCTGTATCGATGGGCCTGGCTGTTCAAGGACACACCCTGGAGAAGAGCCCAGGATTTGGGGAACACACCCTTGTGATGTCATCACTGCACACGGGAGCCTTCTCACCCTAAATCTTAAATGGCTTCATGACATTGGCATGGCTTTATTTCAGTCTGATAATATCCGGAAATGAATTTATTGCTATGTACCATTAAAAAGAAAATGAAGCTACTATGTCACTTTAATTTTCTTAGGAACGTTTTATGTTAGTTATATGTTGGTGACATCCTTTATATTGAAAATGGTCACACCAAATCTCCCTTCTTGGTACAGGCAAGCAAAGAAGGTACCTAGTCTTGTGTCCGGATATATTTGTGTGTTACCTACTTACAGAGAGTCAGACTACAAATGCCGTGATTGTAGCTAACCCTGGGGAAAGAATTCTGTAGACTACAACCTACTCGTGTGTATATACTCAAGTATACAGGTGTCTCCCTCTAGGACTAGATTAGGAAACTGTCAGTGCCCTTTGCTCTCGGATGTATAGAACCTGGAATGTGTTTGTTTTTTTTTCTAAATGGCATTTCCCCTCCTCCTGTTCTCTTTCTCTCCTCCACATTTCATGTGTACTAAATGGCTTATAGCATATGTGTGGTCTGGGAAGTGGCTCTGTGGATAAAGCTCTGGACTTTCATGCATGAGGTCCCAAGTTTGAGCTCCTGACAGTGCATGTACCAGAGTGCATCTCTGGTTCTCTTCCTCTCTCTTCATATCTCTATTATTATTATTATACTTTATCGCTAGGCTTATCACTGGGGATCAGTGCCAGCACTACTAATCCACTGCTCCTGGTGGCCATTTTTCCAGTTTATTAGATAGGACAGAGAGAAATTGATAGAAAGGGAGAGAGAGACACCTGTAGACCTACTTCACCACTCACAAAGTATCTTTCCTGCAGGTGGGGACCTGGGGCTCAAACCCAGATCCTTGTGTGGGTCCTGTATTAGTACTATGTGCAATTAGCTGGGTGTACCACTGCTTAGCCCTCTGTCTCCTCCTATCTCTGTCAAAAATAAAGGAATAAAATATTTTTTAGTTAAGGATATGTTATCTGTGTTTCTCCAGTTTATTTTTTGATAAGTCTTGTTTGGTTGCCATACACTGTATTAATTTCTCAGAGAAACTACCTTTACCTTTGGTTCTTTTTTTTAGGTTAGTTGGTTTTCTTCTCAAACTGCTGCTTCAGCTGAAGCTTTTAAGTTTGGATATTTTTCACATTACTATGGATTTTATTTTATTTTTATAACTGTGTTTCTTAATGTTAAAATATCTGGAGTGTTTTTTATTAATGATTTAACATTGATTTACAGAATTATGAGATAATGAAAGTATAAGTCCACACCATTCCCACCAAAAGAATTCTGTGTCCCCATCCCCTCCATTGAAAACTTCAGTAGTTCTCCAAGATCACAGATGTGGGTTGAATATTCTTTCTATAACTATCTATACATATATATTTGCACATCTTTCCTATTGTCCTGCCTTTTCTTCCTTTCTAAGTCATACCTACACCTATTGCTACTTTTGAATGTCCTTCATTTTCCCTTTTCTCTCTCTCTGGGTCTTGATGGAATTGGAAATCAAAGCCCTCTAGTCATCTTCCCCTAACATTTCTCCCCCCTCTTGGAGTATGGACCAAAAATCTTAATAAGGTGCAGAGGGTGGGAGTTCTGGCTTTCATACTTGCTTCTCTGTTGGACATGGGCATTGGCAGGTCCATCCATACTCCCAGCTTGTTTCTGACTTTCTGTAATAGGGTAGGACTCTGGAGAGGTGAGGTTCTGGGACACATTAGTGAGGTCAGATGCCCAGGGAAGTCAGGATAGGATCATAGCAGCATCTGAAACTTGGTGTCTGAAAGGTGGTAAAATATAAAGCAGGACAAAATGTTTAATAAACAGCAACCAAAAAGTAGGAATAGAACAAATAAGAATAAGAGTCTTAGGGTGGGGAGTCAGGCTGTAGCGCAGCGGGTTAAGCGCAGGTGGCGCAAAGCACAAGGACCAGCATAAGGATCCCGGTTCGAACCCCGGCTCCCCACCTGCAGGGGAGTCGCTTCACAGGTGGTGAAGCAGGTCTGCAGGTGTCTATCTTTCTCTCCCCCTCTCTGTCTTCCCCTCCTCTCTCCGTTTCTCTCTGTCCTATCCAACAATGACGACAACAACAATAATAACTACAACAATAAAACAACAAGGGCAACAAAAGGGAATAAATAAATAAAATAAAATATTTAAAAATTTTTTTTAAAAAAAGAGTCTTAGGGTGAAAAGAAGCAGGAAATTCCATTTTAAGTATGTTACCAGGGGCCCATGACTTTTGTAGTTTTTGCTTGATACTTAATATGCAGATGGACAAGAAATATTGTCTGGGAAGATGGTGTCAGAACTGAGAATAGGGCCAGAAAGCTGGGTTAGGGTTGAGTAGTTCCCAAATCTGAAGAAAATATATAAATGCAATTAGTTGTTTATCCCACTGATCTGACCCAGGGCCCCTGTCTATTCATATTTAGCACAGAAGCCTGTGTAACTTCTGCATCCTTGTCAGTCTGAGCTCTCAGTTGACGATCACAGCTAGAAATATTCTAGGCTTTACTCATTTCAAGGCTAGTTGTGTTCAAGCGGAAGATTAAGATGACCCAGCTTCCCTTTGGAGAGTGGGGGAAGTTCCTACCACTGCTGAAAATTTTAAATTCAGCAACCATCTGCTCTTCGTTTTTGACAACCTGAGCTTCCCCTCAGGAATGTCCCTTGTTTTACCATCAGACCTCGTGAAGTTCCCAGTGCATACCTATGCTAACAAGAGCAGGCAGTCCCTGTCCATTGTGGTTAGGATTTCCTTAGTGAATGTGTGTGTGTGTGTGTGTGTGTGTGTGTGTGTGTGTGTGTGTGTGTTTGCTAGAGAGAGCATGGCATAGAAGTACATCCAGCTGGGGCCCTAGTCAGGGAGTCCTGAGATTCCCAAACACACATGATGGACCTAGACCTCCATAGATCCCTCTCTTTATTGTTACCAGTCATCTCCATCAGAAACAACATGATAGACCCCTTTGTGGGCCTCCATAGGACCATTCCCTCAATGTGGATCAACAATGGTAGAGAATGCTCCATCCTCCGAAGGGAGACTGGACAACATACTCTATGCTACACCCTGAGGAAGATGGGTCCTGATATTGGGGCAGCTTGGAATGTTCCTACTCATGACCACAAAATATGAGCTCAGAACTACAGGGATGCAGAGGTCACATAGGCTCCTAAGCTGAATATGGGCCCCAAATCAATCACGTTGATTGATTTACGTATATTAAACCAACTTTGCATCCCTGGGATAAACGCCACTTGGTCGTGATGAACAATCTTTTTAATATACTGCTCTATCCAGTTGGCTAGAATTTTGTTCAATATTTTAGCATCTATGTTCATCAGTCTATAGTTTCATTTTCTGGCTGTGTCCTGTCTGCTTTTGGTATCAAAGTGATGTTGGCTTCATAGATGCTGGAAGGGAGTATTCCAGTGTCTTCAGTCTTCTGGAAGACTTTTAAAAGTAGAGGTATTAACTCCTCCTTGAAGGTTTTGTAAAATTCATTTGTAAAGCCATCTGGTCCAGGACTTTTATTTTTGGGAAGGTTTTTGATAACTGTTTCAGTTTCATTAGCTGTGATGAGGCTGTTCATGTTATCTAGGTCCTCTTTACTTAATTATGGAAGTTCATAGGTATCTAAGAAATCATCACTTTCTTCCAGGTTCTCTAGCTTGGTGGCATATAGTTGTTCGTAGAAGTCTCACACGATATGCTGAATTTCGTAGGTGTCTGTTGTGATATCTCCTCTGTCATTTATGAGCTGATTAGTTTGGGTCTTCTCCCTTTTTTGTTTTGTGAGTCTAGATAAAGGTATCTCAATTTTGTTCACTCTTTCAAAGAACCTACATTTACATTCATTGATCTTTTGAATGGCTTTCTTATTTTCAATGTTATTTATTTCAGCCCTAACTTTAGTAATTTCTGTCCTTTTGCTTGCTTTAGGGTTCCTTTGTTCTTCTTCTTCTTCTAGGTCTTTAAGGTTTGCAATCAGGCTGTTTATTTGTGCTTTTTCTTGTTTCCTAATGTGTGCTTTTATGACTATGACCTTCCCTCTCAGTACTGCCTCAGCTTTGTCCCAGATATTTTGATAGCTTGTGTCTTCATTTTCATTGAACTCTTGAAACACTTTGATTTCTACCTTTATTTCCTCTTTGACTCAGAAGTTGTTAAGAAGTATACTGCTGAGCTTCCACATTTTGGGACTATTAATAATCTTTTGTTGATTGTTAAATGTTAGTTTAATTCCACTGTGGTCTGAGAACAGATGCTTGGGATGATTTCAATGCTCTTGAATTTGCTGATGTTGTCTTTGTGGGCTAATATATGGTCTATCCTTGAGAATGACCCATGTGGACTTCAGTAGAATGTGTATTCCAGTTTCTTGGGATGAATGACTCTGAAAATGTCCAATAGTTCTAGTTTATCTATCTCCTCATTTAGCTCCCTCCTGTCTGTATTGATTTACTGCCTGGATGATCTATCAAGCTGAGAGAGTGGGGTGTTGATGTCCCCTACTATGACTGTGTTGCTGTTAATATATTGCTGTAGCTCTTGCAGTAGATGTTTGATGAATTTAGATGGCTTCTCATTGGATGCATAGATGTTAAAAATTGTTAAGTCCTCTTGATTAACTGATTCTCGGAGCATTAAGTTGTGTCCTTCCCTATCTTTTAAATTTTATTTATTTTAAAGTCTATCATGTCAGATATGAGAATAGATGTTCCTGCCCCTTTTTGTGGGCCATTGGTTCGTATGATAGTTTTCCATCCTTTCATGTTGAGTCTGTGTTTGTCTTGTTGAGTTAGGTGGGTTTGCTATAAACAAAATATTGTTGGGTTGTGTTTTCTGATCCATCTTCCTACACTGTGACATTTAGTAGGTGAATTCAGGCCAATGACATTAATTGATATCAAAGATTAAAGATATTTTAATGACATTCTTGTAGATTTTTAGAGTGTTCTGATAGATGGCATATTTATGGTGGTCTGACGGTTTATAGAAGAACTTTCAGAACTTCTTTCAGGGAAGGCTTGGTGATAGTTGATTCTTTCAGCTGTTGTTTATCTGAGAAGGTTTTTACGCCTCCATCTAGTCTGAATGACAGTCTAGCAGGATACAGTAGTCTTGGTTAAAAGCCTTTCTCATTGAGCACTTGATAGATATCTTTCCATTCTATTCTGGCCTGTAGTGTTTGTGTAGAGAAGTTTACTGCTAATCTAATGGGTTTTCCTCTGTAGGTGACTCTTTGTTCTTCTCTTGCAGCCTTCAGGATCCTTTCTTTATCCTTATTACTTTCCATTCTAAATATGATGTGTCTTGGTGTCTTTAAGCCTGGACTAATTCTGTTTGGGACCCACTGGGCTTCTTGAATCTTTATGTCTTTGATGTTGTATAGACTAGAGAAGTTCTCAGCTATTATGTCCTGAAGCATGCTTTCTTCCCCTATATCTCTCTTTCTTCCTCTGGTAAGCCAATAATGCATATATTATTTCTTCTGAAGTCATCCCATAGGTCTCCGTTGTTGTTTTCAGCATCTCTTAATCTCTTTTTGAGATATCTTACTTCTTTTTTAGTTGTCTCTAATTCATCCTCAATCTTGCTAATTCTGTCTTCAGCCTCATTGATTCTATTCTCTCTCCCCTGTACTGTTTTCTGGAGTTCATCTATTTTGTTACCCTGTTCTGATACTGTTTTAGCTTGTTCAGCTAGTTGTGTTCTTAGCTATTTCAGCTTTCAGCTCTGTAATAACCTTGAGATAATTAGTGTTTTCTTCCAGATACTCATTTGTTGTTTCTGCATTTCTGATGATAATCCTTGCAAACTCTTTACTAACTCTTTTAATTATTTCCTTAATAAGTGTTTGGATGTTGACCTCATTACTTTGTGCTTCACCCTTTGGGGGCTTTTAGCTGCACTCTTTTCCTGTTTTATATTTCCAATATTTTGTCTTGTTGGTTTAATCATTTTATGTAGTATGTTATGAGGTCCTTTCTCACTCAATACTTTTCAAATTACTGATCGCTCTTGCCTGGATTGACTTGTGTCTAAGTAAGGTAATTAAAGGGTTATTTTTCTCCCCTGTAGGCTATGGGAGCCTGAGGGCTTTTAAACTATAAATAGCCTTCTTAGCTTAATCACTGACTCCTGACCAAGTGATAAAGCAGAGTGGGGCAGAGATAATCCAGTGATTATGCAAAGAGACTCTCACAGCCCCACCACTAGGCCACCAAGATATAGATCTTCTCCTAAGTTTCCTCATTAGTTCTCTGTCCCCTGGTGTCAGCACAGGGTCATCCCCCACCCCCACACCCACTGCTCCAGATTCTGAGGGCAGTAGCATTGGAGACTCACAGTTTCATTTGGTGAGTCTTAGGGGAGTCCTTTCCTCCTTTCAGCTGTCTTTTTGTTGGTGAAATGGATTAGAGATTGTGTCTCAACTGGTAAACTGCCGGACTGTTAACTAGCCACTTAATCTCTCCTAAACTCCTCTCTGTCCACAAGCCACACGTGTTTGCACTCACCGGTGATTTGGTGGGTTCCTGAAGTTGTTCGGGTCCTGTTTTGTTGTGGTCCCAGGTGGTCTCCTTGGTGTTCCTAGTTGACTCGTGAGAGGAGAGGAGAAAAGCACAGCTGCTGCTGCTCCATAGTCCCACCTCCAGAATTCTTAAAGCTTTATTTATTTATAGAGATAGAGACAGAGAGAGTAGGGGATCAGAGGACTGCTTTGCAATTCTATGTAGTGTTAGACATAATACCTATGCATTACTACCTGTTGAGCTACCTATCCATCTGTGAATGTGAACTCTAATAGTTGTAAATACTTCTTTTTTTATCCTTTCCTTCCCACATGTACACTCATGAAATGTGTAGTTTCATACAGATAAAATAACCACATGTAATGTGTTTTAACTAGTGACTTGAAGAGTACAGTGGAATTTCTGATTAATTTACAAATACCAAATTGCTGGTTGATTAAGCTGGCCAAGCCTTCCTAGTGAAAGACTAAAAGACATATTTCTCCTGTTCTATTACTTCAGAATACACTGTCTACCCATGAAAGTGTTATTTAGCCTGGAAAGTACATTCTGCATACTGGAGTGCTGAAATAAAATTTGTATATTCATAAAAGAGATCATCTTAACAGCATAATTTCTGCTTCTTTTGCATAATTGAATTCCCAAGAAATTAGAAATTAACTGAAAAATCCCATTCACATCCTCTTTACTTAAAGCAAAGGCTGCTTCAAGAATCCTGAAGTCTTGGAATTCCATTACCATAGTAGTAATTCCTTAAGGAATAAGATATTCCTCCTCTCCACCACCATAATGTGTACATGTGAGCTATCTAGGTGGCCATGTTGCTAAGGAAAGGGGCAGTGAGGGGACTTTTCTCACTGGCATATTGGCCAAGCCATATTTGACTGCCTCTTGATGACCTTTATTTTTTCTTTCTAGTTACAAGTTTGATGAGATTCATGTATGAAAACTCCTAATCATCATTCTGCAGATCTGAAATATGAGCCTGTCAGCAGAGTTCTTCATTGTTTGACCACTGAAGTTACAAGGATGCACTTGACTCAGTACACTTGCTGGTGGAGAGCTCAGAATTTAAGAATACACTTCATGATGTCAGCATTGGAAATGGAAGCATTCTCCCCAAAGTGTTAAAATAATTAGATGCTATGGGCATATCCTTTATATTTATATTCTAATATTCAAGAAATTTTTGTATAAGATTAGAATGAAAGTATTCTGTTATTTCATTTCAGTTTATTGCTACCAGGACTATTACTGGGATTTGGTGCCTGAATGATAATTCATAGCTGTCAGTAGCCATTTTTTTCCTTTTTACCCGTTCTTTCATTTGATAGGATGGGGGAAGGGGAGAGCGTGTGTGTGTGTGTGTGTGTGTGTGTGTGTGTGTGTGTGTGTGTGTGTGTGTGACAGAGAGAGAGAGAGACCTACAGCACTGTTTTACCACTTGTGAAAATCCCCACCTCATTTAGGTGTGGACTGGGGGCTTGAACCCAGGTTGTTAAACATGTTAATGTGTGCACTCAAGCACTTGGCCCCTATTTAATTCCCATAGGCAACTTTTATATTGTTTTTGTGTCTGAAAAATGACCACATCAAACCTCTCCTATTGGTACACACACGATAGGGAAATCCCCAAGGTTTTCAGAAAATGTCACATTATCAAATGAATTGACTTATATTAGAGCACATTATACATTTTAGGCCTACAGAAGTCAAAGTAGATGTGTACTTGCAGTAGGTCACACTGGGAAAATATTCTGTAGGATATAAGCTATCCACATCCTGCTCATTCTTAGTTTTTGTTGTTTGTTTCCCTTCAGGGTTATCACTGGGGCTCGGTGCCAGCACTACAAATCCACTGCTCCCGGTGGTCATTTTTTCCCATTTTTTTATTGTATAGTGTAAGGGCTTGACCTGAGGAGCCCCATCTTGGCCTCCCCAGTGACCCTGCCAATTAGTTCCAGGAAAATTCGTTCCCACTAGAGTATGGAGTACACTCACAAAATACCCTTGGACAAGAGGGTGTGGTAGGTGGAGGAGCGCTATTCTCCCACCCCCAAAATGCTTGCTTGTTCCCCAAAGAGGTTTTTTTTAAATAACTGCATATATTAGCTTCTGTACCCACTTACATAGGAAGTTGTGGTTTTTGCCTTTATAAATAGCTGTGTAACAAGGGCTGCTGTTGTTCTTGCTGTGAGACAGCTCTGGCTAGGAAATAAAGACTCTCAAGATTTGGACCTTGGTCTCAAGTTGTCTTCCTTGCCTCTACCCCACAACAGATATGAAAGAGAGGAATTGAGAGGGAAGGGGAAGATTGTGAGAGAGACACAGAGACACCTGCAGACATGCTTCACCATTTATGAAGCAACCTCCCTGCATGTAGGGAGCCAGGGGATGTAACTGGGATCCTTGTGTGGGTCCTTGCATTTCATACTATTTGCGCTTAACCCAGTGTGGCACTGCCTGGCCCTCTGCCTGGAGAGGGGGTTCTATCTCTAAGCCTTCCAGCAGTGTTATGAGGTTGATATTACCTCTCTCATTTTTTAAATTTTATTTTTATTAGTTATTTACAAAATAACAGAGGTACAATTTCACTATGTCTCCTTTTAGAGGAGAAAAATGGAAGTTCAGAGAAGTTATAGAACTTGCTTAAAGCCATACATTTAGTTCAAGGTAGAAGCTAAATTCCATCTATGCTCTGTCAGAGTTGAATATAAATATGCTTTATCTAAAACTGTAATAAAAAAAAAGCTGAGTCCCCTTGTCCTCAACATGGACAACTATAATCATCGAGGTATCAATTATAGTAAACCTCTAACTTGTTACAAGTTTTTTTTTTTCACAAGTAAGTGATTACAGTTATCAAGCCTTCATATGAAAAATCATCTGTTCATATGGTAAGGTATTAAACTGTAAGAAGTTCCTCCATATTCAACCTATGTGAATTAACATTCACATATTCTTGTACACTTAACTGGTGTATCTTGTCTTGCCACCATAGGCCTGCCTTTGTCAGCCAACAATTTAAAGGTGTTTCCCTTTATAACATCACCCATGCCACAGACATCCTTTACTACCCCCAAAGACAAATGTCTGTTCCCCTGGACATCACATCCACTGACTGCTTCCCTTAGACTTGAGATATGATCCCACCTCTTCATACCAATGGATACATTCCCCCTTCCTTACCTGTCTACCCTTAGTTGTGAGACCCTTGCTTGTTTTACTTCTGCTCACAGTAGGTCCTATAATTCTTAACAAGCTCATGGCCTTTTTGAAGCAACAGACTGATGCCATAAAGATGCAACCTATACAAGCTCACTATCATAGGCTGGACATGGCAGACTATGGAGTTGCTGCGGAGGATTTTCCCCCCTCCATCACAACGTCCACCATGTAGAGGGCTGGCTAGCCAATGACGGGTAAGGGGAAACTAGCGCTATCAAGTCAACCTAAGACAGGGCACCTGGTACTACTGGGCAAAAAATGACCAGGTGTTCCAATGACGGGTAAGATGGAAGGCTGATCCCCAACCTAAGACAGGCACAGTCCACCCTGGCACAAAACAAAATCCGCCAAACATCAAAACATGATATAAGAAACGGGGACATGTGGGGAGCCACGTGTGCCCTCAAGGTTGCTATTGGCATGGCCATAGAGTCTTTGTTAAAAGATAAGTTCCTGGGAGTCGGGCGGTAGCACAGCAGGTTAAGCACATATGGTGCAAAGTGCAAGGACTGGCATAAAGATCCCAGTTCAGGCCCCCTGGATCCCCACCTGCAGGGGGTTTCTTCACAATCGGTGAAGCAGGTCTGCAGGTGTGTCTCTTTCTCTCCTCTCTGTCTTCCCCTCCTCTCTCCATTTCTCTGTCCTATCCAACAACCACAATATCAATAACAACAATAATTACAACAATAAAACAACAAGGGCAACAAAAGACAACAAATAAATACTAAAAAAAAAAGGTAAGTTCCCACTTCCCTACACCTTAGAGTCCTTGTTAAAAGGTAAGTTCTTTTTCCCCATGAATCACCCAGGACCTTCCAGATAACGGCTGACTACCATGACAAACAATAATAAATAAATAGGAAAGATACATCCCCCAATACTCAGTTGGCTAAGGCACCAAACCTCTTTTTCTATAAAAAATTCAAATCAGATGCCCTGCTAACCATAAGAAGCAGATTGTTTGTGTTTCTTCCACAGGAATCCCGGAAAAAACCATCTGGACCCCTGCACACCCTGACATGACACACTCCCCCGAAACCCTAGATGTGACCTGACGTGATCTGAAGAACCTGATTCACAGACTCCAAGGACAGAACTTTTTTACTGCCTGTCTGCCTTTCCTGCTTCTGCTTTGGCTGTCACGTTTTGGCGGTTCCAGCTCACTCTCTACAGAAAAGCAGAATTCCAGAGGCTGACCTTCCTCATGCAGCGTTTCATCCCCTGCCATTTCTCCCCCTAGTCATCTACTTTGGACTGAGACCTCTATCGAACTTGCTGGTATACCCTTTGGACACTTTAGACAATTTTACAGCAGCTTCCTTCCCTTCACGTTGCTGGTTTTTCATAGACTGACCCTGAGTAGTTCATAGACTTTACAGACTGTTGCCCTGGCCATTAGATAAAAGGAAAGGGGGAGATGCTGGGAAATAGTGCAGATGCAGTCACATCTGCCATGTTGTCCCCTCAGGCTACTACTAGTTCCCGCAAGAGTTGGAACATTCTCAGGAGTGCCTGTTCAGCCATGTTGTGCCCTCAGGGCATTGTCTATTTCCCCGCGATATTTGGAGTGCTTTGGTTACTCCTCCCCCCTCCCATTCTCACGAGAGTTATTATCCTATTCCTCCTCCTTCCCATTCTCATGAGAGCTGCTCCTATAAAAGCCCTTCTTCTTCTGCACCTCTCTCTTGCCGGCGCTTCACCTCTTGCCAGTGCTTCACCTCTCTTGCCGGCGCTTCACCCCTCTTGCAAGCGCTTCACCTCTCTTGCCGGTGCTTCACTTTGGTGTTCAGATGCAGGAAAGGTTACTGCGTGAGGCAGCCATTTTCGCTACCTCCACATGGCCCAACCTGCTTCTCTCGCACCCAACTCTGAGGTGCCAGCACAAATAAAGATTTGTGTTCCCTCTTCGCCCTGGACCTCCTCTCTCTCTTCCCCGCGGTGCAGAATGACATCCAGGCTGGGCCACCTCCTACCAGCTGCCTTCAGGAGCACTGGAGACAGAGTCTGGGAACCCCAGACAACAGCAGGTATGCAGAAAAGGGTGGGGCTTCCTCAGGAAGATAGGTGGGTGGTGGAGGAGGTGACTGATCAGTGGAAAAGAAAGGAGTCTTGGTGGGTGCCATGTGAAACTCTCCTCCTGAAGTCTTATAATTTTGTAAATCATCAGATCACCAAGTCAATTAAAATAAAATAATAAAGGATAAATAAAGTGGGTCTTGGGAAACCTTGGAAAACCACTGTTAAAGTGCACTGGTAGTAAACAGATCTCTCTCTTCCAAAGGGGTAGAGTGATTTGGGATCTTTGACTTATGGGTCTATTCTAAGCCAGAAAGCTTTGCTTTTGAATTCACAATCTGTGATCCTTTTTTTCCCCCATAGACTTGCCCACTCAATTTGCACTACCCTGTAAGTTTTTAATCACATATTTTGAAAACACTCCCACATGTGAACATTCATTAAAAAAAAAAAGCATCATACTCAAGAAAATTTATGCCAAATCAGACAATCAAATCCTTTGTTCTGCCAATGTTTGAATTTTTTTTTTGCCATTTATCAAATTTCTAAATGTTGTTTTATCAGGTAAATACCTCTTTGAATCAATTTCAAGAATTAATGGTTTTTCAGAGACCATCCTCTTTGTCTGCATGTGTGTGTGCGTGCGTGCATGTGTGTGTTATTGCCACAGGGTTTATTGTTGGGGCTGGATGCCTACAGGAAGACTCCACTGCTCCATGCAGCCAATTCTTACTTCTTTCTTTTTTGATAGAGACAATGAGAAACTGATAGAAAAAGAGGGAGAGAGAGAGACAGACACAAGCAGCACTGTTCCACCGCTCCTCAAGTCCCTACAGGTAGGGACTGGGGGCTTGAACCAGCGTCTCTCTTCCTGATCCAACTGAGCTGCTTATTAGTTCACACCACACAGCCCCAAGAAACATATCACGTTCCAAACGTCACTGGGGACCAGAGCACAAGAAGTCGCATTTATTGTTTCTGTGACTACGTAGTGACTTGTAGTTTTTCATGTTCCCAAGACCCAGAATCTGAAATACAATTTTGTTCAATTAAAAACCCGTTGGAAAAAAGATTTTTCAAAAATTAATCTTCATTTATAGAATATCTTAAAAGCCGTTGCCACACATGGCACTCGTGTTGCCTCGGTCAGTTGTCTCATAAAAATGAAAAACAAAATCAAGGCATGTAAATACCGTTTTGTTCTACGTTTTAAAATATTGTCCTTCTTTGCTATGTTCAATCACGTTTCATCCATTCAAGGATATTCTGAACTTCCGCTGTCTGGCGCAAGGCAGAATGGAGGTATTTGGGAGCATCGGGGTTAAGCACTGTCCTGACTGAGCCGCAGCAAGAACTCGATCAGGGTCCTCGTGGGCCTCCCAGTCATGCCTTTGCGCAGATAGGGGACCTCGTCTTTGTTGGTCATCACCCCCGCGATGTCTAAGTGCGCCCACTTTGGGTGGGTCACAAACTCCTTCAGGAAGGCTGCCGCTGTGCATGCTCCCGCAGATCTGAAGAGAAGGACAGACGTCATTCCTTAGCCCTACAGACGTGCACGCGGAACAGTTCACTAAAGGTCCTCCAGGCCCTGGGGAGGCTCAAGAATAAGAGCACAAGCCTTCCATGCCTGAGGCCCAGGGGTGGATCTCGGCTCTAGGTGGGAGCGCCAAGAATAGCACCAGGGTGAAAGTGGGAGGAACTAGTGGGCGGTGCTTTGGCATCTCTCTTCCCCCTCCTTCAAGGCAGTGGGGGGGGCCAGGCTCAAAGCTGGGTCGCACACACGGCAAAGTAGCACACTGTCCAGATCAGCTATTTCACTAACTCCAAATTTTTGTTTGCATTAAAAAAAAAAAAAAAAAAGAATGTGGTCCAGGAGGTGGTGCAGTGGATAAAGTCTTGGACTCTCAAACATGAGGTCCTGAGTTCAATCCCTGGCAGCACATGTGCCAGAGTGATGTCTAGTTCTTTCTCTCCTCCTATCCCTCATTAATAACTAAAATTAAAAATAAAAAAATAAAAGGAAAAAAGAAAGATAGAAAGGACCCAGGTTCAAGCCCCCGGACCCCACCTGCAAGGGGAAAGCTTCACGAGTGGTGAAGGAAGGCTGCGGGTGTCTCTCTCCCTCTCAACTTCTCTTGGTTTCTATCCAGTAGTAAGTAAATAAAGAAAAAAGGAAAAGGAAAAAAAAATACAGTCATCCTGACTGCAGGTCTTGGGAGATAGCTGACTCTGTATACAGAGTGCTTGCCCTGCCATGTGGGAGACCCTGGGTTCGAGTCCTGGGGCCACAGGTGAGCACAACAGTACGGGGATGGGGGGTTGGGGTCTCCATAGGTGGAGTGGTGCTGTGTTTTCTCTCCCTATGTCTCTCTGAAACAAAATGGAAGAAGAGCAGAATGGGAAGTGCCTCGCTGGTCTCTGAAGTACAAGGTCCCAGACTCAGCTCTGGCATCGCATGTGCCACAATGATGCTCTCAGTTCTTTCTCATCTCATAAATAAATAAACCTCTAAAAAAAGAGAAAAAAAAAAAAAGGGAAAAGGAAGTGCCTGAAGGTGGAGGATCAGATGCCCAAGGCCCCGGCACCAGTAAGGAACGCACCCAGGGCTCGCACGCACCTGTACTTGCCGATGTTGTTCACGTCAGCGAGCTGGCAGTCGACGACCTGTCGCGTGTAGTGCTCAAAGAGGGGCATCCTCCACACACGGTCCCCCGTTTCAATGCTGGCCTGAGGAAGAGATGGGTGTGTGACCGCTGTTGACACTCAAGAGGCTTCTGGGTAGATTCACGGCACTGACATGCTCAGTGCAGCCAGGAAGCAGCTACTGACCCCCGACCTTAAACCTGAATCTGCACGGGGCACTAAGGGCTCAAACCCCAGCTGTTTGTGGTAAATGAGGGCTCTCCTGGGTGGTCTGCCCAGGTGGTTCCCACCTGTCTGCCCTCTGAAGAAGCTGAGGTCTAAACAGTTTCCTAGCAGACTCTGGGGTGATGACAGAGTGGGACACTGTCAGCAGTCTTGACAGCCCAGCAGACATCTCTCTCTGCACCACGCCACGGTGCTGGTGAACCATTTTCACATCTTCTAAGGACACAGGAAGTGGCAGATCGGGGAGCTTGTCTAGAAAACCCAGGGCACCTGCAATCAAGCTCACTGCAGTTTCGGTCCAAAAGTGCAACATGCAGGTCACTTTAACACAGGGCTTGGAGAAAGAGCACACGTTATTGGCAGGAGAATGATTTGCTCCCCACCCCAGCACTGTAACTTAGCCTCCATCTGCTATTCCTACCTCAAACAGCTTCTTCCACAGCCAGGATGAATTGGTGAAGACCCCAGTGGCTCCGGACCCCAGAGCTATGTCCATGGCCCCTGCAAAAAACAACCTCAGGTCAGTACTGCCGTCTCTCCACTCTCTCTTGCTCAGAGCAGACCGGCAGTCCTTAACTCAACTCTCAGGTCTCCCCACTTTTCAAAGATTAGCCTAGGAATTCCTAACTGCATTTACTGAATACCCACTTCTAGCTATTTGTTCAAACTCAAGAAGAACACTTGTAGGGGCCGGGCATTGGCGCACCTGGTTCCCAGCTGCAGGGAAGAAGCTTCATGAGTGGTGAAGCAGGGCTACAGGTATCTCTCCCTCTCTATCTCCTCTTCCCCTTTCAATTTCTCTGTCTGTATCCAATAATAAAAGTATATAAATTTTAAAAAGAACACTTGCACCCTTATAGTTACTGCAGTACTACACAGCAGAGCTAAAACATGGAGAAAACCAACCTAAATGTCCACCAGTGGATGAGTGGAGGAAAGCATGAACCATGTACACACACACACATGCACACACACACACACACACACAGTCATAACAAGAAAAACCTCTGCACTTAGGACAACACAAATGAGCATTGGGGCATTCATGTTAAGTCACTTAAGTCAGACAGAGAAAGACAAATGACACAGAATTTAAGCAAAAAAAAAAAAAGTAATAATCCAAATTCCTAGACACAAAGACCAACTAACCAGTGGTTGTCAGAGGTGGGAGGTCAGGAGGCTGAAAGGTAAAGGAACCAGGGCTGGAATGCACAGCACGAGGCCTGTGCCTGAAAGTCACTGAGGGAAGATCCCAGAAAGTTCTCACCGCAAGGGCTAACGGCTATGCCCGAACTCATGGTAGGTGTCGGGACCATATTGCGGGAAGGTAGCGGTGACTCACGCTTAAGCTCTAAGATCTAACGCGGTGCACCAGAGGACGCAGAGGGGGGGCGTGAAAGGCACTTGAGCAGGGCGTAAGGCCCAGCACCCCCTAGCGGAGGGAGATGGTGCTTCAGTGAAGCACAAGGTATGCCGTCACCTGTCGGGTAAGATGTGAAACTTGACCACGGTGACCAGTCTTGCAAGGCAACGTTTCCTTATTTAATATTAAAAAAAGCATCGTGAGAGTAAAAAAAAATTGTCACTATATATAGTGAGCAGTGTTTTACTAGATTTATCATGATGACCACTCTGTAGTGAGACAGAGGATGAGAAATGACATCAATTTAGGGGCCAGGCGGTGGTACACCTGATTAGCCACACACACTACAGTGAGCAAGGAAGGACCTGGGTTCAAGCCCCTGGTCCCCACCTGCAAGAGGAAAGCTTCCCGAGTGGTGAAGCAGGGCTGCAGGTGTCTCTCTGTCTCTTTCCCCCTCTATCTCTCCACCCCTCTTAATTTCTCAGTCTCTATCCACTAATATATAAAGTAAAAAGTTTTTTTAAAAAAGATCATGGGAAAAAATGACATACATTTTAATCTTAAGAGACACAGAATGAATCCCCGGGAGGAGAAATGGTGGAGGAAAGATTATGAAAGCTGGGTCTTTGCAGCAGGCAGTGCCTGTCACCCTGTAGGAAACTTCAGAGTTCTGGGAGGTAAGGGCCATCCCCAGGCATGGATGCTGGAGGGCGTTCCAGGGCAGCCCGTCAGAGGTTCACAGCTGGGGCCATCCTGGGTGGGCCTTAACACTCATACTTCACACTGCTGTCTCTTGCCACACGAACGTCTTGTGAACCCTTGTGCCCCCATGTTGTCTTCTTTATTTATAACATCAGGTTCAGAGCTCAGGAAGAAAGAAAGTCAGTGGACACCAAGTGCATCAGGATGAGTAAAAACCACTGGCTTGGGGTTAAAGGAAAGCAGCTCCTCAGGGAGCCTCCTCTGGCGCCATCTTGAGACATAACACTGAATGGCAGGTGTGGCTCACTGAGATTTGTTGGTTTTTAAAGGTACATACAGCCTGGAATCTTTTGAAACAAAGAGCTTAACACTTGGTGAGAGTGGGCCAGCTCCTTTGAGAAAGGTCTCTGAGTGTAAACGGAGGGAGCCAGAGTGCTGCTGACCGGACCAGTGCGGTGTCTGCACTCCAGTGGGACAGTGTTTCCCACCCACACTGTGGCAAAAGCCTGACCTGTGAGGGTGGCGGCATTGATGATGAGCTTGGGGTCGAAGGTGTGCGCGTAGCACAGCGCGTCAGCCAGGATGAGTCTGCCCTCGGCATCTGTGTTGTCCACCTGCAGGGAGGCCCAAGAGAACAGGTGAGGTCCGAGCAGCCAATGTCACCCCAGACGCGCAGAGCTATGTAGGCGGGCTGCAGGGAGCTGAACTCCTGCAGGTGACCCAGTGTGGTCCATACAGAGGTGACGATACAGTGCTGTCAGCTGGAGACTAGGTTTCAAAGCAGTGTTGCTTCAATTTAAAAAAAAAAAAAATTGAGAAAGGAAACTGAAAATGTTCTTTTGAACAAGAACAGTGCTTTGTTCTGGCTTACAGTGGTGCTGAGGAAGGAACCTGGGATTGGGGCCTCCGCTACCGCAGGCAGCAAAGTCCATCCAGTGCTAGTTCCCTAGCCCTGAGGAAACACGTAAAACAAACAAACAAAAAAACTTTCTAGTTGATTAAGTTTCACCAACACTTCCTTTTATTAATTTTTTTTAATGAGAGAAACAGACCAGAGCACTGCTCAGCTCTGCTTATAACGGTGGTGCTGAGGCTTGAACCTGGGACTTCGAACGTCTCAGGTAGCAAAGTTTTTGGTGGCGTTTTTTTTTTTTCTTGCATAATCATTATGTTGTCTCCTCAGCCCAAGAAGCACTTCTAAGTCTGCATGAGCAGACTCCTGCTCCACAGAGAGTCCCCCTCAGTACCCACACAAAGTGTTTCCTGGTGACTAGAGATTTCCCTGTGCCCGCCATCACAAACCTGGATGGTCTTCCCGTTCCGGGCTCTCACAACGTCCCCAGGCTTGTTGGCCTTCCCGCTTGGCATATTTTCACAAAGAGGGGCCAAGCCTACCACAGGAAAGAAAAATGGAGGTTTAGGGATGAGCTGGACCCAAACACACCACCCAAGAGACAGAGGAGGCCAACCAGTGGGCCACAAGAACATTCCAGCCAGAGTCCGTCCTCAGTGAGCGAGGCCAACTCAGCACCCCAGTGACCACGGGACATTCTGAGCATCTGCCACCAGATGTACAGGGCTTCTGAGACGTATTCCTACCACAGACTCCACCAGGAAGACACATCCAAATATATGCCTATCAGGGAATGTGTGAAACAGGTCTGAACCCATCAAAACGGACAGTGTCACAGAAGAAAAAAAATGGAGTGGGTGGTGGTAAGATTTTATAATTAGGGAAACTAAAGAATCATCATCATGACAACCACATACACCAGGAAGTGTTGCTTCGCTCCTATATTTGAAAATCAGAAAGGAGTAAATGTATGGACGCAGACCCAGGGGAGTTTTTCTTTTGTATTTTGCTCAGGGATGGATACAGGACCTCATTCGTGTGTAACATCTGCCTCCTCGCTCGTAACTGTATCTTAATTTCAAAGAGAGAGACAGACAGGGAGAGACACCAGGGCTCACAGTGCTGCCTTGTGGTGCTGGGGCTCAGACATGGGGCCTCCTGCACATGAGGCAAGCATTCCAGGTGAGCTTTCTCCCACCTGTTGCCCAGTTTTTACTCTCTGTTTACAGGGAGGAGGACAGAAACCACGCAAGCCTCAACGCTCTCAAACCCCGTGAGGCAGCGAGCGTCGTTCCTGCTGAGTCACCTCAGAGGCCCCGGGATGTCTTTCAGATCTATCAAATGAAGCTGAAGGAGGTTATTGTACCAGTCCTTGCAGACGTCAGTGGTGTTGGAACCCCACTGCTTGGCCCTATTGCTGGGAAGTGCTGGCGAAAAACAAGGCATGTTACCCGAGTGTTTTTCGCCGCCTCAGGAGCTGGCTCCCACTTGGCACTTGTCTGCCCAGGATCTTCTCTGTATCAAAGCAGCCAGCAGACCCAACCTGATGAAGTCACTGCTGAAAAACCCCAAAAGCCCTTCCGATCTCACTGCCTCAGGCCTGTTCACTGCAGCAAGCCACAGACTCGGCATGTGGCCTGCTAACCACGTTTTGCAGAGAAGGGGACGCGGCAGTGCCAGTCACAGCCCGAGACGGTGAAACAAGCCAGACGGAATCAGCTTCTGCCCCGTGATGGGCTGTACAGAACCATTTCTGGTCCTTGGAGGTCACAGGAGACCCAGCCTGTGGCCTGGACTCTGCCCGGGGCCTAGATTCTGCTTCCCACAGTCACACTCACCCACGATGTTGATGGGCAGGCTGAGCCTGGCCGCCGACACGATGGCAGAGCAGATGGTGGCGGCCCCGCCCATGTCGGCCCTCATGAGGTCCATGCTGGCAGCGGCCTTGATGGAGATGCCGCCACTGTGGGAGACAGGAACAAGGGTGGTTGGTGTTAATGACAGAGACCTCCTCTCCTTCTCCCCTCTTCTCCCTTTCTCTCCCTCCCCGTCCTTTCTGCAGAAGCCCAGGCCTCACACATGTGGTTCAACACTCTGGGCCACGTTTCCACTCAGAGGGACAGACACCATGATTATAAAGCCTTCCTCTGTAGCTGCGGCACCTTCCCACATGGCACTGGGACTCAAACCTGCGCTGTGCCTGCCCCACCCCCCAGGAGAACAGCCTGTGCTAGAATCTCTGTGGTGGGAAGGGACATGGATACATGCTGGAGGGTGAGGGTTGGCACAGCCTCTCTGGGGAGACGGCATGTCGAAAGGCTACAGCACCCCCACGCGAATGGAGTGTTTTTAATACCCACCACAGGAATGTCTGGCGTGGGGGGGGGGGGTTTTGAGGTAATGTGTCGTAGTGCACAGGGAGACAGCATACTGGAAGGGCACCTTCTCACATGCCTGAGGCCACAGGCTCAGTGTCCGGCACCGCCTTATGCCAGAGCTGAGCAGTGTACTAGCTTCTGTCCTAAGAATGAATCTTTAAAGGCTGGGGACACAGCATATTGATTTTGCAAAAGACTCTCATGCCTGAGCCTCTGAGGTCCCAGGTTCAATCCCCAGCCCCACTATTAAGCCAGAGCTAAGCAGTGCTCTGGTATATATATATATATATATATATATATAAATCTTTAAAAAATGATAATTTAGGGAGCCAGGCGGTGGCGTACCTGGTTAAGCACTCACATTACAGTGCGTAGAGACCCAGGTTCAAGACTCCACCTGCAGAGGGGAAGTTTCACGAGTGGTGGAACAGGCTGCAGGTGTCCCTCTGTCTCTCTTTCCCTCTCTATCTCCCCTTCCCCTCTCAATTTCTTTCTGTCTCTATCCAGTAATAAGCAAATAATTAAAAAGTGATCATTTAAGTAAAGACAAACCCGAGTCTGGCTTGTGACGACTATCACTCCTACGACATTATTTAGCCTTCTGGCTTTCTTCTCTGCTGAATACATTCAACCCCACCGTCTCAGTACGGGCTGATGAATGTAAAACCGGAAGGCAGCTTCTGACAGGCAGTGAGCATGTCATACGGAGCAGCTCAGTGAGACCTGACAGGCGCCATGCTGAGGCGAGCCGCATGCCCAGCGAGGCCTGTCCACTCAGTGTTCACCGGAGCACGACAGCAGGTGCCGGGAGGGTACCTGTCAAAGGTGATGCCCTTCCCCACGAAGACCAGGGGCGGCTCGTCAGCGTCGGGGCTGCCTTTGTAGTGGATTTCCAAGAAGACGGGAGGCTCTTCGGATCCCTTGGCCACGCTCAGGAACGACCCCATTCCCTGCTCTTCAATCCAAGACTTGGGTCTAACGGAGCGGAAGGGAGCAGGAGAGTCAGTGAGCACTGCTGTCGATTTCCGAGTAACCTACAACAGACTCATCTGTGTTTGAAAAAGAAGAATACTGCTCCTGTGTTCCTGTGCCGACTATGGGCCGCAGATCAAACCTATGGGGTCTACAGTTCCTAAGATTTATATACTTCCCATATTCAGGAGCTACTCTCTTCCCTGATCCAGTTTTCTAGTCCTTTTTCCATCTATGACACCATCCTCCCCAGACAATAACTTAGGCCACCTGCATGTTAGATGTCAAGATCAGGAAAAAACTAGTAAAGTCATAGGCCCTCTGGAATATACCTAAAACAGACCTACTAGTTCTTCCCAAAATGGAGACCCCAAATCTTCACCTGCAATATTCTTTTTTTTTGAAAATGTCTTTTTAATATTTATTTATTTCCTTTTGTTTCCCTTGTTTTATTGTTGTTGTAATTATTATTGATGTTATTGATGTCCTCGTTGTTGGATAGGACAGAGAGAAAAGGAGAGAGATGGGGAAGACACAGACGGGGAGAGAAAGATAAGACACCTGCAGACCTGCTTCACCACTTGTGAAGCGACCCCCCTGCAGGTGGGGAGCAGGGCGCTCGAACTGGGATCCTTACGCCGGTCCTTGCGCTTTGAGCCACGTGCACTAACCCGCTGCACTACTGTCTGACTCCCCATCTGCAATCTTCTTGTCTTTAGGTCCATGATAATCAATGATTTGTTCTGCTTTATATCTTAACTCTTTTTCAGCCACCAGGTTCCAGATGCTAACATGATGCCAACCTGACTTCCCAGGACAAACGACCCCACCAATGTGTCCTGGAGTCCCGCTACCCCAGATCCCTGCCCCACTAGGGAAAGAGAGGCAGGCTGGGATTATGGATTGACCTGTCAACACCCATGTTTAGCAGAGAAGCAATTACAGAAGCCAGACCTTCCACCTTCTGCATCCCACAATGACCCTGGGTCCATACTCCCAGAGGGATAAAGAATAGGAAAGCTGTCAGGGGAGGCAAAGGGATACAGAATTCTGGCAGTGGGAATTGTGTGGAGTTGTACCCCTCTTATCCTATGGTCTTGTCAATACTTCCACTATATAAATAATAATAATAATAGAAAAATACTGAATAATAATAATAGAAAAATACTATCTGCTAGAGCCACACACACGCTGGGCTTGTTGGGTAGTTGCCATCTCCCCCTGGCTTCTTCTTATCCATATGCCTATATAGGGATTTACTGATCCAAAGGTTTGGTCTATTTACATAAATCACTTTTACATAAAGCACTCCAGGGCATTGGTGGTTCAGTTATAGGATTCTCGCCTGTTCCGCCCCCTCCTTGTCACACTCTGATTTTCACCAGTCACTTTTCTCTCCACCCTCTCTATATCACATCCTGTTTCCACCCTACTTGGAGAGTATAAAAACAGCTGCTCTTCTGATTAAAGACACTTGGAAATTGCTTTCCGGCTCCGAGAGTTCCAGAGTGTATCTCCTGCGGAAGTTGGTGCAGCACGCGTTCCTGATCCCTCTCCCACACAGCAGCCTAGATCAGCTCCAGTTGAGTTCTCTCCAACCCAGAGAGCACCGGCTCGGGAAGAAGTACCCTCAGGCTATCCCGGCATCTGGCGCCCGGAACAGGGACCCGTAAGCAGCAGATTTACAAGAAGACATCTTAGATAAGTACACACCTTTTGGGTATCTGCAATATTGTGTTAAGGCACTGTGATTTTTTTTCTTTTTTATTGTTTTCCGGAGATCTTTCCACCATGGAAAATCTTTTCCAAATCCTGCATTCTTTTTCCAGTATACAATTTTTATATATCTGGGACATTTTTCTCGGGGCTTCACCTTATATCCTGTTGATCATCATAGCAGCTTTTAAGGGATATATAGGGCAACCTCTCAAAAGGCTTAAGAAACTAGAGGCTGAGGTCCAAGAGATAAAGGAAGTAATCATAGAACTTAACCAGCACCTTAAAAACAAGAAGAAGCAAAGGCCTGTCGTGATCTTGACCCACCCTAATTCCTCTGCATCTTGCCCTGAGGCCCCTATTTTGGCATCTTGCCCTGAGGCCCCTATTTTGGCAGACACGTGTCCGAATTCTCCTTTGGACTCCACAGCCACTTCTTCGGCCACCCCCATTTTGGCAGAAACGTGTCCGGAACCTCCTGCTGCCTCCACGGCTGCTTCTTCACCCCACCCTGTTTTGATAGACACATGTCCGAATTCTCCTGTAGCCTCCAAAACCACTTCTTCGGCCACTTGTCCAGAAGCTTCCACTTCAGTGACTCCTCCTACCGCTACACACTTATCAGAGGAAGTCCACACATTTCCGGTCAATGTTGCCCCCAATAGACAAAAACCTCAGGCCTGGTATCCATATTCCGCCACAGACCTGAAGGAACTACGCCAGGCTATCAAAGATGACGGTGTTCATGCCCCATGGACCAGGTCCATTTTACAAGGCCTGCTTCAGAACCTTAATACCCCTCAAGATTGGAGAGATGTGACTCGTGCTACGCTCCCAGGCCCCCTCTTCCTGCAATGGGAGGCATTCTTTCGCGATGAATGTTTACAACAATCGCGGAAAAATATTCAAAATCAGCCAGAGGGTAATTTTGATGCATTGTTTGGAACAGGCCAATTAGAAACAGGGATTCAACAGGCGGAAGCCAAGTTTCCAGCGGGGTATTTTGATCAAGTACGCCTGTGTGCATTAAAAGCATGGGAGCGATTAACACCACCCATGGGAGCAGCCTCAGCCCCCATTCTCTCCCTGCAACAAGAACCTGATGAATCCCTCACTAAATTCATTGCCAGGGTCCAGTCGAGTTTGGAAAGGAAGATTTATAATCCTGACGCTCGTTTTCTCCTACTGCGATCCATAGTCTGGGATGGAATGCTTCCGCATTTTCGACAGGCCTGTATCACTCTTAAAAATGAACACCCAGATACTTGGATTCTAGCTACACAGGATCTCAGATCAAGCTCTTTTCAAGGACCTATGTTACAGGCCTATGCAGCTACCTTACATAAGCAAAAAGGAGCTTGCTTTCAGTGCGGTCGCCAAGGGCATTGGCGTAACCAATGTTCAGAAAATAGACCGCGACCCCGCCTCCAGTCAGGGCGACCCCACCTCCAGTCAGGGCAACCCCGCCTCCAATCAGGGCAACCCCGCATCCAGACAGGGAATCAGAGACCACGAATGCCTTGTCCCAGATGCCAGAAAGGATTTCACTGGAGGAGAGATTGTTGGTCAAGGTTCCATAGGAACGGCACGCCTCTGCCAAATGTAAACAGGGATTTAAACTAGGTATGGGGCTTCCCTTAGCCCCGCCCCCAAGAGGGAAGGAAGCAGGTCGCCCGCTTGGTGCTGTGCCCTTCTTCCACAAACAGAAGCCCAGCTTGGGACCCAATCCGTCGCTATACCCACCACGCCAAGTAACAATAACAGAGGGTGAGCAGAAGGAGGAACCCGTGGTATGTGGGAACTTCCAGCATAGAAATAACCGGCTGGAGCAAGAGAACAGCTCGAATTCAGAGCCTGAGATTTTATGGACCATCCCTGTTTTAGAAAGGGGTCACCCAACTATGACAGTAAAGATTGGTAATATTCCTTTTAAGTGTTTGATTGACACGGGAGCAGATAAGACAATATTAAGACAAGCAGAGGTTCCCCAGAGTTGGGAACTCCTCCCAGGACCACGCTTACATGGTGTTGGAGGATTGACTCAGGCATTCCGCACACGAGATTCCCTTGTGTGGGAAGATCCAGAAGGGACTACCGGACGCTTTCAGCCTTTAATAGCTGATATAAGCACCAATTTATTGGGAAGAGACTTGCTGGAATCTTTAGATGTAGTGATATCCTCAGACACCTCTGCAGGACACCACACTCACTCCTGTGAGACTGCTAGACCCAACCAGCACCCCCAATACTAACTGCCACTGTTTGTAACAGAACTCCCCGCTTAGATTGGCTTTCTAATGAGCCTGTCTGGGTGGAACAGTGGCCTTTGCCTAGGGAGAAGCTAGAAATTTTAAAAAAACTCGTCCAAGAGCAGTTATCGTTGGGACACATTCGTCATTCTCGGAGCCCATGGAATACTCCAGTCTTTGTAATTAAAAAGCGCTCAGGAAAATGGCGCCTCCTCCAAGATCTTCGTGCAGTTAATAAAACCATGCAGGTTTGGGGCTCCCCCCAAAGGGGTTTGCCTCTTGCTTCTGCAATTCCCACAGGAATTCCAATCATAGCTATTGATATACAGGATTGTTTTTTCTCTATTCCCTTACACCCACAAGATTGTAAACGTTTTGCTTTCTCTGTTCCTTCTATTAATAATGCCAGCCCTGCCGATAGATTTGAATGGGTGGTACTGCCCCAGGGCATGGCTAATAGTCCTACTATTTGTCAAGAGGTTGTTAAATCTGCCCTTTTCCCATATATTCATAAGGGCCTTAAGGTTTTCCATTATATGGATGACGTGTTAATATGGGGAGAATTAGATACAGATCTCTCCGCCCTACGTGATTTTCTAATCCCTGCCTTAAAGAGAAGTGGACTTAATGTAGCTCCTGAGAAGATACAGCTAATCCCTCCAATATCTTTCTTAGGCTCAGAGATTTCCCTAACGCAGATTCGTCCTTTAAAACCTTGTGTTACTTTTCCTTCTAATCTCACTCTTGCTTCTTTACAAAGTTTTCTTGGAAATTTGAATTGGCTTAGGCAGTATCTTTATCTGCCTACGAGCTGCCTGCAACCACTGTTCGATCTGTTAAAAGGAAACAAACAGCCCTCCTCAAAGCGTATGTTAACCCCCGAAGCATCCTTGGCTCTGGAAAAAGTTAACCAGGCTCTCCAGGACATGCACCTCGTTCGATTCTCCCCCTCCTCTCCAGTAAATCTTCTAATCTTTAACTCCACCCCCACGGTAGTGGGGGCATTGTGGCAGAAACATGGCGTTCTCGAATGGCTTCATACGCCAGTAGGCGGAGCTCCAAGACTCCTTACCGAGATTGATGCCTTAGCATTTATGGTTCGCCAAGGAAGAAACAGATCGGTTCAGGTCTTAGGAAGGGAACCAGATTCAATCATTCTTCCCTTTTCTCTCACTGATACAGAATGGCTCATACGCCACCATTCTCGTTTTGCCATAAGTTTAATGGGTTTTCCAGGAC
Organism: Erinaceus europaeus; assembly: GCF_950295315.1. Taxonomy (NCBI): domain Eukaryota; kingdom Metazoa; phylum Chordata; class Mammalia; order Eulipotyphla; family Erinaceidae; genus Erinaceus; species Erinaceus europaeus. The sequence goes on from NC_080164.1 coordinate 175,807,729, forward strand.
AATTAGATAATCATTTTCCCTCTAATAATTTGATAGCTTCTTTACCTCTGTTGCCTCTACTAGTACCTAAACTTTTCTCTCGAGATCCCATCCCCTCTGCTCCTACAGTGTTCACTGATGGTGGAAAAAAGGGAGCTGCTGCCCTTATATATTATCCAGACCAGCAATACCCCAAACCTCTCTTTACTGAACTTCCTGATAATTCCCCTCAGTACAAAGAACTTTATGCTGTTTTCCTTGCATTAAAAGCTGTACCAGAATCCTTCAACCTTTTTTCTGACAGTGTGTATACTGTTAACTTACTTCCATGGCTTGCTCGATCTTATGTAAGAATTGATGACAACCCACTTTCTCCTCTTTTAATTCAAATTGCCTCTATGCTCTGTTCTCGAACCCATCCACTGTATGTTCAGCACCTACGTTCCCACAGCCCTCTTCCTGGTCCCCTGTCCGAAGGGAATGCTGCAGCTGACCGCCTTGCCTCCACAGGAATTCTCCTAGCCTCTGTCTCTAATCCTGCTGACTTTCATTCCCTAACCCATGTTAATCTTAAAGGTCTTCGAGCTCGATTTCCTGATATTCCTCTGCCACAGTTAAAACGTATTCTTGCTACATGTTCCTCCTGTGCAGGTCTAATCAAAACACCTGCTATTCAGACTCTAGGGGTTAATCCTCGAGGTTTAAAAGCCAACGCTCTTTGGCAAATTGATGTTACCCACATACCTAACTTTGGCAAACAAAAATATGTGTTCGTCTCAATTGATACCTTCTCTAAGTTTATGTGGGCTACAGCTCAGACTGGAGAAAACTCAAAAAAGCTTATAAGCCATATGCTCTCCTGTTTTGCTGTAATGGGCTTACCTCTTCAACTTAAAACGGATAATGGACCTGCTTTTACCAGCAAACAATTTAAAGATTTTTGTTCCCTCTGGAACATTACTCATACTACAGGCATTCCGTATAATCCACAGGGACAAGGCATTGTTGAGAGGGCCCATCAAACTCTTAAGGCTCAATTAAATAAAGAAAAAGGGGAAATGTACCCCCCCTAATATCCAGCTGGCAAAAGCCTTAACTACATTAAATCTCTTTAATATTTACAAAAACTCCAACCAACCTCCTATAATTCTTCATTGGCAAACACCACCCACCCTCCCAGCTATTAAAGTCAAATGGAAAGACCCACTTGATAAAATTTGGAAAGGACCTGACCCCCTGTTGACTATGGGGAGGGGTTTCGCATGTATTTTTCCACAAAATTACTCCAAGCCTGTTTGGGTTCCTGCCCGCCATGTCCGGCAATACCCACATGATGGTGCTGATATCCCTGAAGAACAAGAAACACTGCAAGAAGACTGGCTGCAAGAGGACTGGCTACAGGATGCACCCCAGGATCCATAATACAGCATGGCAGAATCAAAAAAAAAAAAAAAAATCTGATTCACAGAACTCCCCCCCCCCCCGAATGAATGTCTTATGCTATGACTGGCCAGTTGTGTTTTGTGAGTGAGTGAGTGAAAAAAAAAAAAAAAAAAAAATTGAGTGAGTTGAGTGACCAAAATTTTTGTATGACCCATTGTGCTCAGAGTACTCTGAAAGTTAACTGACTTTATATCAAACGGCTGGACGCAGCCATGGTTTCTGGAGACGTCCAGAAACAGTCCAAAAATTGTTCATTCCCCCTTTTGATTTCTTTTTTAAGTCTTGATATCAATATGAAATGTTTAGTCTTAAACTGTGTGAGTAAAGATGGTTCAACTATGACAGTAGTTCTAAATTCACATTTGAAATGATATATCTTATTTACAAGTTTTTCTCCTCCTGTGTGTTATAAACTATATATTTAATATGCGTGTTTCAAGTTTGGTAAACATTAACTTGACAGTTAAATCGTAACTTCGAAGCTACATTTTTACAAGAAGAGGTAAAATCAATTCATTTAAGTAACTGAGTGTTTAAGGTAAAACTCTAAATACTCAATGTGACAATTCATCATCTCCTAAGTTAAAATACAAATCCTCTATACAGGACATTTTTGGAGGGCCCCCAAAAATGTCCTGTAAGCTATCTTGTGGAAATTAATCCACAACAAATTTGGCATCAATCTGATATTGTAAATGTACCAAAAAAAAAAATTGTCACTAAAATGTGTTAACTCTAGTAACCTGAGTTTGCTTAAAAACCCAATGTAAAAATAGTTAAGAATCAATATATGTAACTTAAATTCGGTATGAAAACTTTGCTATATAAAGACTGCTACATGAGGTCACGTAAGATGACCTTTACACGAAATTATAAAGATACCTAAACCAGTTATAATCATTGAGTTATCAATTGTAGTAAACTTCTAATTTGTTACAAAGTTTTTTCATAAGTAATTGACTACAGCTATGACAAGCCTTCGCATAAAGAAGCATCTGCTCATATAGAATCCCCAGAAATCCATCTTGGACCCCTGACCTCTGACATCACCCACAATTACAGCCATCCCCAGAAACCCATGATGTGACCTGACACGATCTGGAGAACCTGATTCACAGACTCCGAAGGACAAGACTTTCCTACTGCCTTTCTCTCAACCATCGGTGTCTGCTCTTCCTGCTTCTGTTTCGCCCATCATGTTTTGGCGGTTCCAGGTCACTCTCTACAGAGAAGAAAAGTTCCGGTGGCCGTCCTCCTCCATCAAGATAGACGTGTGGCATTTATTTCCTGGCCGTTGACATTGGACTGATGCTTCTATAGAACTTGCTGGACACTCCTTTTATACTCCTGGACTTCTTGAAGAATGACTGTAGCAGGCTGACTCGGGATTTTGCAATGCCAGATCACCCCTCTAGCCCCTCGGCTTATCAGGCCCCCACTCCTCCACCCATCAGGCTCACTCTGTCTCTTGCTACTCTTACTTATCCCTCCGTCTTGTGCTAGTTCTTTTTAAAGACACTTACACACTATCATTCTGCTTTCTTCCCAACAGGTTTCCGTTCACCCCTACACTGCTATTCCCCTGACAGAGATGAAGCCTTTTACAGACATTGACCCAGTTATATATGGCCATTAAGTAAGAGGAAGATGTTGGGGAATTGTGAGGATATGGTTGAGCTTGGAAGGGCTTGAGCCTGAGGGGTGTGTCAATCCTGTTAGTCTCTCTCTCCACGGAGAGGTTGAGCAAGGAGGGACAGTAGAACCCCAAAAAAGGTGTGCCTCTTATCAGTCTCCCTGCCTCACAAAGTGCCCCACACTCCTGATACTATGGCAAAAAGTTAAAAAGAAAGGGGGAGATGTTGGGTAGTTGCCATCTCCCCCTGGCTTCTTCTTATCCATATGCCTATATAGGGATTTACTGATCCAAAGGTTTGGTCTATTTACATAAATCACTTTTACATAAAGCACTCCAGGGCATTGGTGGTTCAGTTATAGGATTCTCGCCTGTTCCGCCCCCTCCTTGTCACACTTTGATTTTCACCAGTCACTTTTCTCTCCACCCTCTCTATATCACATCCTGTTTCCACCCTACTTGGAGAGTATAAAAACAGCTGCTCTTCTGATTAAAGACACTTGGAAATTGCTTTCCGGCTCCGAGAGTTCCAGAGTGTATCTCCTGCGGAAGTTGGTGCAGCACGCGTTCCTGATCCCTCTCCCACACAGCAGCCTAGATCAGCTCCAGTTGAGTTCTCTCCAACCCAGAGAGCACCGGCTCGGGAAGAAGTACCCTCAGGCTATCCCGGCAGTGTGGAGTTGTACCCCTCTTATCCTATGGTCTTGTCAATACTTCCACTATATAAATAATAATAATAGAAAAATACTGAATAATAATAATAGAAAAATACTATCTGCTAGAGCCACACACACGCTGGGCTGGTGAAATAGTTCACTTGGAGAGAGTGCTGTGGTCTTTCATTCCCCCTCTGCCTTCTATCTAAGGAAACAAAACACATGCACATCCTCTGTCTCTCTCTCAGGCTTCAATTATCATGTCCTTTTCTATTATCTATATTGGGGGTGGGGCAGGCACTTGAGGATAAACCGGCTTCTTTTTAAATTTATTTTTCAATTTTTTGAATCATCTTTATTTATTTGACAGAGACAGGCTTAAATTGAGAGGAAGGGAGAGGTACAGAGGGAGAGAAAGAGACACCCGCAGCCCTGCTTCAACACTCGCAAAGCTTTCCCTGTGCAGGTGGGGCCTGTGGGCTTGAACCTGGATCTTTGTGCACCATTAACATGTGCGCTCAACCAAGTGCGCCACCAACTGCCCCCTCTCTCCCCAGCTTCTTCAACTAGAGCTCCGTGCTGTCTCCGCCATGACACTTGCTAGAAGATGCCTAAATTCCACCAAAAACAAACAAAAGGAGAAACTACAGGCAGTAAAAACACAGCTCCGCTGTCTTAGATGAAACACAAGGACAGAGTGAGGTGACGTATAAAAATGCACATGGCCTGAGAGGTACATGGGGTCCTCTTGAAGAGCCATGGTCCAGTGGGGGATAGGCTGGGGGAGGAGCCTAGTGGCAGCGCGCAGGCTTCCAGGCATGAGTTTCAATCCCTGGCCATGATTAGAACAGCACTTCAGGTGGGACAGATAGCAAAAAGGCTTTCATGCCCGAGGCTTCAAAGTCCCAGGTTCAATCCCCACCACCATCACAAGCCAGAACTAAGCAGTGCTCTGGTAAAAATAAATGAATAAGGGGCCGGGTGGTGGTGTACCTGGTTGAGCGCATGTGTTATAGTGCGCCAGGACCTGGGTTCAAGCCCCCGGCCCCCATCTGCAGGGGGAAAGCTTCACAAGGGGTGAAGCAGTGCTACAGGCGTCTCTCTGTCTCCACTATCTCCCCCTTCCTCTCAATTTCTGGCTGTCTCTATCCAATAAAGATTAAAAATAAATGAATGAATGAATGAATGAAGAAAGAAAGAGAGAAAGAAAGAAGTAGATAAATAAATTGCACTTCACCATAAGCAATGTTCTTCTTAAATTAAGATGTGGCCTTGCAGTGACAGCCACTGTACTGTTATCTAACAAGCTTTTAGGGGGGAAGTCAAGGAAAAGAGTCTCCTATTCGTTTCAACAACAACTGCTTGAAACCTGGGTCCTCGGCTCTCTCCTCACCCTCAGAGCCACAGAGGTTGCTGGCTGGGGCTTTGGTTGTTCTTCTTCCCCTTCCTTCATGCCACCCAACACAATTTGTAGGTCCTGCTAGTCAACAGGTGCAGTGGTTGGTTACTTGTTGGGTTTTCTGGGTTTTCGCTGGGGCTCCGTGCCTGCATGATAAATCCGCCTCTCCAGTGGCAGCCACCCTCCCCTCTTGTTTCTTCCTTCCTTCCTTCCTTCCTTTCCTTTCTTTCTTTTTTTATTTAATAGGACACAGGGGGATGGAGGCAGGGGTAGTGAGAGAAAGAGAGCTAGGACTCTGCTTTGCCACTGGTGAAGCTCCCCTCCTGTAGCTGGGGTCTGGGGGTCCGTGGAGCAGGGTCCTTGCACAAGGTAAATAGTGTGTGTAGGATTCGCTAAGTCATGCTCTCCTGACTAGGCTGCCAACAGCCCATTGTCTTGCCTTTTCAGAGGGCTGGAATCCCATCTGTTAAACACAGTTCCCCAGGGTTCTCATGATGTCAACTACAGATCACGGTGTCTGATTAAAGTGGGAAAACCAGTCGCTCCCTAACAAACGCAGGATGGGGCAGGCGGTGACATAATGGGAACGGGAATGGGTGCTGGGGACAAAGGAAAACAGATGCCAGATCTCTAGTCCTCCCGGGCGGGGAGCACAGAAGGACTCTGTCCTGTTTCCTGGCCACAGGAAGGCGGCTAAGAAACCCTCCAGACAGACCAACGCCAAGCCCAAGGGCACCCATCCTGCCTGTTTATGGCTGCTTCTAGTAGGGCCAAATCGCCGGAGATGGCCACCAACTCCAGAAGGCAGAGAAAACAAGCAGGAGGTGTGATATCTTAAAAGGACAGCTGGGTTGGGGAGCTAGCTCACTGGGCGGGGCCTGGGCCTAGCCAGCTGTACAGTCCAGGTGCCGCCCCCCCATCAGGACACTGGGGGGACTCCATTGCAGTGGCACCTCTCCCTCTGTCTGGACAGGTCTATTGGTCCAGCAGAAGTGAAACCACATATTCAAGAGTCCCCTGGCTCCACAAAAAAAAAAAAACCTCTCGGACTGTGGGTCTACTGGGTCACAAGCTCAGTCCCAGGGTTTATAATTAAGCTCCTGCCTCTCCAGAAGTCCCGTCCGTTTCTGTTGCTGGTACCACCTCAGCAGGGTGTCAGTGGGGGGGGGGGGGAGTCACACCAGTCCGCCTGGCCTCCTGCTCTATGTGCTCTCTGCTCCAGGGACTGAGCCTCTGCACGGGATTCTGCACCTGAAACAATCTCCTCCCCCCGTGTCTGTCTCTCTCTCTCTCTCACCTGCTGCCAGTGTGTCTGCTGTGCAGATGTCCCCTCAGGCTAGTGCCAGTTCCCGCGAGAGTTGGGACATTCTTGGAGCGCCTGTTTTGCCATGTTGTCCCCTCAGACTAGTGCCAGTTCCCACGAGAGTCAATAAGATATTCTCGAGGTGCCCTTCCCAACCAATCCTGTTCCGGCTCGTCAATCCCAGTTTTTGCCCTATAAAGCCCTTCTTCTTCCACCCCTCACTCTCTTGCCTGCTTTTCACTTCGGTGATTAGACGCAGGGAAGGTTGCTGCACGAGGCGGCCATTTTGGCTAGCTCCACGTGGCCCGAACCACTGCGCTCTCACCCAACTCTGAGGTGCCCGTGCGAATAAAGAATTGTGTTCGCTCCCCGCTCTGGATCTCCTCTCTCTTTCTCTCTCCTCCACGGCTCAGCACGACACTTAGTGCCTGAACAGGGACCGGCACCAACGTGGGACCTAACTGGCCCATCCCACAGATAACTAAAGCCGTTTGGCTACCTATCCACTATGGGCTGTCTTTCTACTTAAGAGGTTTCCCAAAGCCTCTACTCTTTCTTCATGAGACAGTTTCTCTGTCTCTGGAAGATTTTGCTCTAGGCCACACCTTGGTTTCTCTTGACCGTGATGGTAGCGCTTGGGAGATGTGCGGGGTCCCCTCCTGTGTCTCCCGCAGGAAGCACTGACTCTAACCTGAAAAACAGCCTTAATCTAACCAAGCATGAGGCTGTCGCCCAGAGGCTCCTATTTTAGCAGACACGTCTTCGGCTGCCACCACAGCTTCTGAGGCCCCTCCCCCTGCCACTTTTCCCAGAGGCAGGACGTTCTCCAGGACTCATAATACAAAATGGCAAAAATCTAAAAAAATTAGAGCCCAAAACAAAACTTCCCTACCATTTCTCTCTTCCCCCCTCACTCTCTCTAAATATCTTAAGCCTGCTTGCTGTCTAACCCCTCTGCTTTCAGTAGTGTTTTTTAAGATGTTATTGATATGTAAAGCTCTCAAATACCTTCTCAATGAGAGGCAGAACCAGCCCAGGCAAATGATAGATCACACAATGGTTATGCTAATGATTCTCATGCCTGAGGCTCTAGCAATGGCTCTTTGCCTTGCCACATTTTATTGCACTTAGATTGGTTAAACAGCCTTAAAATGATACGAGAAAGACCTTCCAAAATTATAAAGATACTTAAACCAATTATAATCATCGAGTTATCAATTATAGTAAACTTCTAACTTGTTACAAGTTTTATTTTTTTTCACAATGATTACAGCTGTTAAGCCTTCATATGAAGAAGCATCTGCTCATATGGTAAGGTACTAAACTATAAAAAGTTCCTCTATATACAACTCATGTGAATTAACAACATTCACATATTTTTCTACACTTAACTGGTGTATCTCATTTTGCTATTATAGGCCTACCTTTGTCAGCCAACAATTTATAAAGATTTTTCCCTTTATAACATCACCCATGCCACAGACATCCCTTACTTCCCCCAAAGTCAAATGGTTGTTGAGAAGGCCCACCAAATGCCTAGGCTCAATTAAGTAAATAAAAAAATAAGGAGAGACACATCCCCCCAGTATTCAGTTGGCTAAGGCACCAAACCTCCTTTTCTATAAAAAATTTGAATCAGATGCCCTGCTAACCACAGGAAGCAGATTGTTTGTGTTTCTTTCACAGGAATCCTGGGAAAAACCATCTGGACCACTACACACTCTGACATCGCCCACTAGACAGCATGACTATAGTGGCACACCCCCCCCGAAACCCATGATATGACCTGACACAATCTGAAGTACCTGATTCACAGACTCCAAGGTCAGAACATTCTTACTGCCTGTCTGCCCTTCCTGCTTCTGCTTTGCCTGTCACACTTTGGCGGTTCCAGTCCACTCTCTACAGTAAGGCGGAATTCCAGTGGCTGACCTTGCCCTTGGAGATCGACGTGCAGCGTTTCATCCCCTGGCATTTCTCCTGGTCATCTACATTGGACTGAGACTTCTATCGGACTTGCTGGTACACCCACTGGACATTTTACACAATTTTACAGCAGCTTCCTTCCCTTCACGCTGCCAGTTTTTCAAAGACTGACTCGCACTAGTTAATGGACCTTGCAGCCAGTTGCCTTGGGGACTGTACAGTACCAAACAGCCCCTTCGCTTGGCAGGTACAACCTCCTGCCTGCAGACCCAGGAAATGCCCCCTCATTACTAGGCCTTCCCCCCAAGGCAGAACCCCCCCCATTACTAAGCCCTGCCCCCAGAGACAGGGGACGACCCCAGAGGCAGGAAATGCCCCTTTGTGCACCAAGCCTTCCCTTGGCATCACACTGGCTCTTACTGCTTCCCTACTTGTCTCTTCCTGTTTTGTTACAGCATTCAGGTTTATGCCCAAAAGGTTTCTGCTCACCCCTACACTACTATTCCTCTGTCACAGATGGAGTCTTTTACAGACATTGAACCATCTTAATGCGATGACTAGATAAAAAGATAGGAAAAGATGGAGAAATATTGTGAGGAGATGGTGGAGCCTGGCAGAGCTGAACCTATGAGATGAGTCCCTCCAGGTAAGTCTCTCTCTCTCCAGAGGGGTTGAGCACAGGGGGGACACATAAATCTCACAAGGTTGGCAGCCATGTAAGTCTTCCCTCCCCAACAAAAACATCCTACATCTTCTCAACTGAGCATGGCATTCCTTTAAAAACATTTAAGCCTGCTCCACTCTAAATTTCCTATCCTGTGGCCATTAGGTAAAAAGAAAGGGGGAGATGTCCCCTTAGGCTAGTGCCAGTTCCTGCGAGAGTTAATAGGATATTCTTGAAGTGCCCTTCCCAACCAATCCTGTCCCGGCTCGTCAATCCCAGTTTTTGCCCTATAAAGCCCTTCTTCTTCCGCCCCTTGCTCTCTTGCCCGCTTTTCACTTTGGTGATTAGACGCAGGGAAGGTTGCTGCACGAGGTGGCCATTTTGGCTAGCTCCACGTGGCCCGAACCACTGCGCTCTCACTCAACTCTGAGGTGCCTGAGCAAATGAAGAATTGTGTTCGCTCTCCGCTCTGGATCTCCTCTCTCTCTCTCTCCTCCTTGGCACAGCAGGACATGTGTCTAAATCACTCCGCCACCTTCCAGACCAGATCATTCTCCCCACCTCTATGCTCCTGCGACACCCTCTGTGCTGACTTTTTCCATGCACAGGGCGTGAGAGAAAGGGGTGAGGGAGACCACAGCACTGCCCTACTATTCAGAGCTTCACCCGATGCTGTGGCATTTCTACACAGGCGCAGGGTTTGAACCCAGAACTTTGCCCATAGTGAAGTGAACGCTTTGCTGGGTGAGCCATCTCCCAAGCCCAAGGCCACTATGTATGGACACAAAGCTGCTCTGGTGAGAACAAGGAGGGTCCTTGCTGGGACGCTTTTATAGGAGCAGAACATGGCCAGGTTTAGCATGTGCTGGCTTCCAAAACATGCACCAAGTGCCAAGGCTTGCCTGGTCCTCTATTCTGTCTACACCTTCAGGGAATTCCAAAAACACGTGACCTCTAACCACAACCTGACACTCAACAGTCTGCTTGTACAGAAGGCCCCTTGGCAATCTCCTGTGATGGTGAAGAATTCTTTATGGAAGGCAGTATCTTTTCATCACGATCCCGAAGGCTCTGACTTGGGGTGCTTCTAAGGTTATGGGGAGAGGTCCTCAGAGGGTGACGGAACTTAGTTGCGACCTTTTAGGCAACCTGTAGCTGCGCTGCTGCCAAGGACACCTCAGGGTTCCTGGGGGCATCTCTAGAGCAGAAACATCGACTCTGGGTCAAGATAGGCAAGTCGTGCCCTTGTGTCCAAAAGAGAAAAGGCAGGTCGCTTTCACCTGCACACAACGTACCACGTATGGTCAAAAGACACCAGAGAGGGTTACTATCTGACCCAGAAACTCAACTACGAGGCATGCACAAACCACAAGAGGAAACAGAAATGAATATTCCACACAAAAACTCAGGACATGGGTGCTCACAGCAGCGTTATTCAGAGACTCCAGAAGGTGGAACAACCCAAACGTCCATCCACTGACGGTGAGGGAGATGGAGAAGTGAGCGCCTGCTAATGTCAGGAAAAAAGATAAGCAATCAGGCTGCCTGTGCGGCATGGAGCTCTGGGAAGATGCGAGAAATGACTGAGCTGTGCTTTGTGGGGGTGAACGGTGTGGTGGCCAGTGGGTCAGCTCCCCCTCAACACTCAGGGGATATCACCCCCCTCCCCCCCGTTACCTGATGTGAACCTCTGTTTTACTGCTGGCATTCTTCAGCTCCTTTTCGATGATTGTGGCGAACCTGGTTGGCGTCATCTCATTGGCGGGTGCCTCCATCAGCTGGCGTGCCAAGTTCTGCCCGTTGGCAAAGTGGACGCCCTTCTCCCAGGCCTCCTGGTCGCCGCTAGCAGGAGGAAAGAGGAAGGGCGGCTCAGAGCAGTGCTCCCCAACACTGGCCTCATCATTGCTCATGAAAAACCACAGGAGGAAGAGAACAGAGGGAGGTAATGGACAGCAGCGGCCCGGGCTCATTCTTGTGACCTGACTGGGGGTGTGTGGGAAGGGGGCAGAGAGTACGGGTGCAAGGAGCAAGGAGGAAATGCTGAGCCCCACTGAGTGGGGCTGAACACCCGGACCACCAGGGGCCCACAACTGTGAGCAGAGGATGAGGGATGAGAAGGCAAATGCCGGGTCTCCAAAACCCACACCTGCTGACCCTATGCAACTAATAAGACAGCCCCATACAGGGACTGAGGGCGGCTGGGGGCGGCCAGGGACTGGACCGAGGGGGCTGGGGAGTCATACTTAATGAGCCCAGAGACTTGGTTTTGCAAGATGGATAGGGTCCTGGGGATGAATTGCATCACCCGTGAGCAGACTCACATCTCTGAGCTGTACAGCTAAAAAGGGTTATGGTGGCAGATTTACTTAAAAATACCTAAGAGTCTATGAAACAAAGCACACAGATGATGCAGGGACCAGTGGGGAGGGAACGAAAATATGGGAACTGAAAGATTAGGAAAAAAAAAAAATCAAATGGACCTCAGAGGGGCTGTGTACACACACATACCCACACACACACAATCAAACAGGTTCTGCAAAACTCTCCTGCCTGAGGCTCTGAGTTCCCAGGTTCAGTCCCCAGCACCACCATAAGCCAGAGCTGAGCAGTGCTCTGGTGTCTCTCTCTTTTTATATCCCCCCCTATATATAATCACTAAGATAATAATAATAATAGTAAAGCAATGAAGCGCTATGTTCAGGGATTGGAAGACCTAGTATTATAAAATGATCAAACTACAATTTAAAGCAATCTCACAGAAGTGCCAACACCTTTTCTGGGGGAAAAGAAAAGAAAAGAAAGAAAACCGGTCTGACAGACTGGTGTTCCCAACTGCCAACAAGCAGGGAGGGTCTCAGAAATCACAATGACCATGTAGTGTGGGGGCAGCTCTCATGGTCCCCAAATGGCGAAGAAGATTGTCAGGGATGGTGGGGGGTGGGGGGTAGAGATAAGGGCCAAGACTGATGTTCAAGAAAGAGTCAGCCGCTCCCGGCCCTGCCAGCCTTCCTCCCCTCACCTTCCGTGCAGCTCCGCTGACACGGTCATCTTCCTCTTCTGCTTGAGCTCATCGTACTCGTACAGACCCAGCACCGCTCCTTCGGCAGCTGCCTGAGCATCCCCACAGGGGTCCACCTCCACAGAGCAGAGCTCCAGGTCCTGGAGCTGCCGGCACCCGGCTGCAGGAGAGAGGAACCAGGATGTTAGCTGCCATCAGGATCAGGCGGAAGAAGACACCGAGGCGTGGTGCGGCTGCTGCGGAGAGAACCATGGGGCTGGGGATTCAAGCCCCAGCTCAGATACCAGACTCTCTTGGGCCTCCATTTCCTGTCCCATAAAATAAGGGTGTACAGAGCCCTTGTAGGCAGTAGAGAAAGACAGACTGCAGGACAGAATGACTGACTTAGCTCCTTCTAGAGTGGGGCCTGAGTGAGTCCTAGCATTGCTTCTGAAAACACCAGGGTTTCCTGATGGAGCTTCCCAACCACAGGGACCTTGCCCGATTAAAAACGACAGAGAAGCAACAACGCTGAGATGATAGTCACGAAACGGAGCAAAGTCCATCATTAGCCTTGTGTTTTATTGAGAACAGGTCAGCAAAAACTGCCAAATGAAAGGGGTGACAAGCAAAGGTAGCAGAGGCCAAAGATCAATAATCAAGCTAGCAATCACAGCCTCAGCAGTGTTTCGCAAAGCATCTTTAACCAGAGTCTCTGCAGAGGGCCATGCCCTGCAGTGACTCAATGGGAAAACCTTGAGGTTTCTTTTTTTTTTTTTTTTGCTGGCACTAAGAATCCACTGCTCCTAGCAGCCTTGTTTTTTCTTCTTCTTCTTCTATTTTATTTGCTAGGACAGAGAGGAACTGAGAGGGAAGGAACAGATAGAGAGGAAAAGACAAGACACCTGCAGACCCGCTTTACCGCTCGTGAAGTATCCTCCCCACACACATCCTCGTTCAGGTCCCTGTACTTGGTGTTATGTGTGCTTAAGCGGTTGTGAGACCCCGCCTGCCCACACCATCCCCCGACTTTTAAATGCTCACAAACTGATCCCCTTATATTGGATTGTTGGAAAAGTCGTGATGCATGTTTATAAAAAATATGAGCTTGACTTTTATGACAAATCTATGAAACAAGGCACACAGATTATGCAGAACCGGTGGGGAGGGAAAGAATGAGGGAAATGAAAGATTAAAAAAAAAATCAAATGGACCTCAGAGGAGGCGTGTATACACACACACACACACACACACACACACACACAAAATCAAATAGGCTGTGCACAACTCTCCTGCCTGTGACAAACAGGGGTGTGCAAATACCTTTGGTAGCTGATAATAACCAAATACCCCCAGGACTCTGTGTCCACTATCTGATGGGCAAATGTGAGTTCACACATTTTTCTGTATCGTGGAAAGAAAAAAAAAAAAAAAGGGCTACACCAGAGTGAGCAAATGGTGAGGAGAAAACAGACTGCTCTGGGACAAATATAGGAGACAGCAGATCTTAGTGAAGCGGCCAAACGTGAACTAAACAAGTGTCAAGTTGGCCCTGCACGCTGAGGAGAAGGCCAGGCACGGACGGTGAGGGGAACTGAGCATTTGTTAGGATGAGTTTGGGTTGTGGTTGGGATAGTGACAGAGGGAGGGAGGGAGGGAGGGCGGAAAGGGAGAGAGAGAGAGAGAGAGAGAGAGAGAGAGAGATTAACTTAGAGAGGAGAGCCCAGGGAAGCCTTATCAGCATTAAACTTCAGAAGTAAAACAGGTGGCCTGAGGAGGTGGCGCAGTGTCAGCACACAGGGTGGGCATTCGCAGTCTCAGGCTCTGCCGCTGTCACCATGGACAGCCAAGAGATAACTGTACCCAGCAAAGCACTCACCTCACGTGTCTGAGAACCCAGGGTTGAGGCCGCACATCACACGGGAGCAGCATGGGAGGCCCTGAGGCAGTGCTGTCTCCTGTGTCAATCTCTTCCCCTCTGCCCACCCATTCTTTCTCTGTCCCTAAATTATCAATAAAAATTGAAAGGAAAAAAAAAAAGCCTAGGCCTGAAACGTCACTCGGTTGAACAGTGCATGCATGTGAAGGCCGGGTGGTGGCACACCTGGTTGAGTGCACATGTTACAATGCGTCAATGTGTGAGGGTTCTGGTTCAGACCCCCAGATCCCACTAGCAGGGGGAAAGCGTTGGTGAAAGTTTTGATGGTGAAGCAGGGCTGCAGGTGTGTCTCTCTTTCTCTATCTCCTCCTACCCTCTCGAATTCTGGCTCTCTCCAACAAATAAAGATAAAAAAATAGTACAGGCACAGTATAGTTCACTCCCCAGCACTGCACAAAAAGCCAAGTAAGTAAATAAAAGGAAAGTCACCTGCCACAGCAGTTCTGATGTTTTCTTTGCCTTCATGCCAGTTCTCCTGGTCATCCACCCCTGCGGCCTTTTTGCCGAGGCCGACCACCACCACGCTGGGGAAGTCCTGTCCACAAACACACAGAGTCACCCTGCTAGGTCTTCAAAGCCTTCAGTTCCAGTGGGGGAGGTCACCTGAGCCCCCACAAAAACCATTAAACCTCCACACGGGGTCAAACCCACTGTGACTCTACCTGTTCTGTGGTTTGGGGGCCCCGGAGCTTGGTAACGTTTAGTGACCTATAGTCACGTGGGAGAATGAACTGGACAATCCTGCAGTTACTTCTCCTGGTGTGAGAAGTACCACGAGCCAGAAAAACAGCTCAGCAGGTAGAGCAAAAACACTTGTCTGCTGTGCCCATGGCCCAGGTCCAACGTAATGCGAGGGACCCCAGGGCAGTAAAATCAGGCATGTGTGAGGCCCCGGGCTGTGCGAAACACAAGAAGGATACAAGGGCCACAACTATGGCGGGCGAACAAGGCAAGTCTTCAGATCATGGAATCTAAGAGGCACGATGGACATCGATGAATTGTTCTAGTCTGGAAATACCCATGGCTTATCGCTGGGTAAGACTAAATGTATGGCCAGACACCCGTGTGTCAGCATGACCACGTTGCCACAGTACTTGGCAAACGGTGGGTATTCATTGGGCATTTTGCCAAAGGATCCTTAACTTTATCTCCTACCTCATGTAGGCCATAAAAGGTCCGGGTTTTGCCAGTCTTCAGAGGTGGTCCAGACCTAAAAACAGAGCAGAGAGCTGATTTTGAAATGCCAGTGTCTCCTGCCCTCCTTGGAAGTGACAGAGTACACGACAATACTCTACTCTGCTGCTGCTGTGAACGTGCTGCCTTCATGCTTTGCCCAAACACGGAGCTCCCACGCCGGACTTCTCAGGTGTGGCACTTCTCATTCTCATTCAAAAAAAAAAACAAAAAAAAACCCTAACTCATTGGGAAGCAACTGCACAAAGTGAGGCCATGGCCAGGTGGTGAGTGGCTGCATCCTGGTGTGAATCACGGGACACAGGACAGAAAGACAAATAGCTCAGGTACAGCGTGTGCAGCCTGGAGACTGTCGGGGAGGGGTGGTGGTGGCGGTCCACAAAAGGGACACTGGACAGCTTCCAAACCAAACAGGTGGCAGCATGATCACAGAGGAGGAGTGGAGGCCTGGGGTCCGAGTTGAGAAGACTCGGTCAGAAGGACCCTGAGACTGTCCTGAGCAGGTTCGCTTTGGTGCCAATGAATCCAGGCACCTGAGAAGACTGTCTACCTGTGATGAACCCATTATTGGCAGAAAATGCAAATTCTGTTATTCGATGCTCCAACAGTGCCCCTGTCAGACTAGATGGGTCAGATTCTCTTCTATGCCCTTGCCCCGCCCCCCGTAACTCTACTTGTTAATTGTTTCTCAGAAGGAACTATCCCCTCAGCCCAAACACTCATGTTACACAGTTCACCAACACAGGTTAGTGACTTATCTCCAGGGAGTCAACCCAAAGAAATCCCTATGTCCCCAAACCCATTTGCACTCTGAAAATCACCAGCTCTCTTCATTTCTTGAAATTCTTTCAAGCGGGCTGGGAAGGCAGCATGATGGTGATGCAAAAAAAAAAAAAAAAAAGTCTTTCATGCCTGAGGTTCCAAGTTCCCAGATTCAATCCCTAGTACCGCCCTGGCGTTTCTCTCTGTATCTTTCATTAAAATAAAATATTAAAACAAACCCTTTCATGTAATCGTAGTTTCTGACAAAATGTGTATATGCCTTATTTCTCAGTTCAGCCACAGCCAACTTAGAGGAAGTTGCCTCTCTTGGGCGTACAGCGAATGTTCTAGTAATATGAGAAGGATCTGCCAAGACGTGGGAGGCTGTAAGTGGTTACCAGCCTGAAGGCTGGAGCTCTTCTGAAGGGGGGGATGGGTGGCACCACCCCCCCCCATTAATCAGGTCCTAAGCAGTAGAGAATAACTCAAAGCCACAGAGGGTCATGCTCACAACTTCTATTTCTTTGCTTATTCTTTAGACAGAGACAGAGAAGGCAAAGAGGGAGAGAGAATGAAAGAGACCACAGCATTACAGCTTCCCTCGGTGCGGGGGAAGCAGGGCTCGAACCTGGGTTGTGCACATGGCAAAACAGCAGCACTGAGTGAGCTCTTCTGCCTGCCCCACACCTGTATGACTGCCAGTGAAGCTGCTCCCAAGTCTGCCCACCATCTCTAGACCGTGGCTGGCCCAGGGTGGTCAGCATCTTGGGCCTCCTCAGAGGAAGGGGTTAGAATCTACACCTGCAGGAGAGTAAGCTTTAAGTCACCCTGGAGATTTGACACATGCGGCATGCGGAGAAGGAGCAGCAGCCTTGGGCTGTATTGAAGTAGCCCAGAGACATGCAGGAGGGTGAGAGCAGTGGCCAAAACCCACCCTTCTTGAGCCAGGAGGGTGGGTTGAGGAAATCTGGGACTTTCCAGAAGAAATCTGTGTTCTGCCTGAGGAGGCCTGACTTCCCAGAAATGTAGACCCACCCATGCAGAAATAAAGAAGACCAAAGTGCATTCCAGAGGCATACTTTCACTTCCACTTCTACTTCTACTGAACTGGTATTAGCTAGCAGTGCTATGGAAGATTTCTGTCAACTAACTGTAGCTTAGGAAATCATCTCTTCTGGGATCTGTCCAAAGCCGGGACCCACAAGTGAATACTCACAAGTTCAGAATTTTCCGCAGCTTCCCACACACCGATTGATCAAAGTTCTCTCCTGCACTTGTAAACTGGGGCACATCCTCCTCCTTTTCTTTGGAGTAGACTCCTAAAACAAGACCCTGAGGACAGTGAGAAAGAGGAAAAGTGTTAGATCCCTGACAGGGATTCAGGGGCCCCCAGATTCTAGTACCATGAAGATTGTGTCCCTCTCAAAGACCAGGACCTCTGCAGTCAGCTACACACATGCCCACCTAAATGTCTCCAAAGCCCAGACGGGGTGCTCTCTGCCCTGGGTCATCTCCACCACCAAGAAAGGGCTTTTAGGGTATCTAGGGCTAAGGGTCCCCTCTACTTTCAAGTATAGCAAAAAAAAAAAAAAAAAAAAAAGTGTTTTATCTGCTTTTCACCTCAGGGGATTTACTGATCCAGGATTTTTTTATTTTTTTCCAGACAGAAGGGAAGGGGTGTGTGTGATGGCAATGAAATTTCCTTTACTTAGTGCAGGGGGTTGAGGTGCAGGTTTTCAGTTTTCTAAGGTTCCCATGTACACACAGAAACAAACATCAATTGTGTGGTCTGGGAGGTGGTGCAGTAGATAAAGCACCGAACTCTCAAGCATGAGGTCCTGAGTTCAATCTCTACAGCACATGTATCAGTGATGTTCTGGTTCTCTTTCCTTTCTTTCTTCTTTTTTTTTTTTAAATTTCTTTATTGGAGAATTAATGTTTTACATTCGATAGTAAACACAATAGTTTGTACATGCATAACATTTCCCAGTTTTCCATATAACAATACAACCCTCATTAGGTCCTCTGTCATCCTTCTTGGATTTGTATTCTCTCCACCCACCCACCCCAGAGTCTTTTACTTTGGTGCAATACGCCAATTTCAGTTCAGGTTCTACTTGTGTTTCTTTTCTGATCTTGTTTTTCAACTTCTACCTGCGAGTGAGATCATCCCATATTCATCTTTCTGTTTCTGACTTATTTCACTTAACTTTCTTCTTCTTCTTCTTTTTTTTTTTTTTTACCAGAGCAATGATCAACTCTGGCTTATGGTGGTGGGGGGGAGGGGCTGAACCTGGGCCTCTAGGGCCTCAAGCATGAAGAGTCTCTGCATAACCATTATGCCATCTACCCCTGCCCTATGCTCTGGTTCCCTCTCTCTCTTCTCTCTTTAATAAACACACACACACACACACACACACACACACACACACACACCAGATACAATGTGCATGCTTCTCTCCTGTTAAGTGCCCTGTGTCCTTAAACATGGGTCACAGAACCCAGGAAAAGTGGAAGGGAGTGTTCTCGCTCTTGTAACCTTCAAGTACACATCTCAGTGAGTGTCTGGAAACAATCCTCAGCCTCAGGTTAACTCACCAACAGGAAGAGAACAAAGGACTCAGCCTAACAGGAACAGAGGCAGGAAATACTACCACTCTCACCTCCAGGAGCCTCAGCCCCCCCCCAAAAAAAAAAAAAAAACAATAACCAACCACCAAAAGTGGTGTGTGCCTGTATGTGTGTGTGATCTGAGGTTCCTGATGCCTCTCTCCACGTCCCTGGCATGGCCTACACTCCCAGCAGACAAGCCCACCTGTCACTGGTGTATTACTGTCCGGGATTCCACAGAATCGATGGGGAAACAGGGCATCCTGTCACTTGGGTAGGATGTCACACAGGATGAAAATGAGCTGTGGACATACGTCTGGGTGCCCTTGCCATTTGAGAGAGAGACAGACAGACAGACACACACACACACACACACACACACACAGGCAGCAGACTTGAGCTCAACCCTATGCAGGACTTTTCCTCCCCTGTGCCTGCCAGGCATTTCATTCTGGTCTCCAAACAGACCTCCCAAGAGCCTGCAGTTTCCCCTTTCTGACTGTTGCGTTTCCAGAACGCCTTGTGTGTGTGTTTGTGTGTTTTCTGCTGTCAGACACTCTCCTCGTAATTGCATGCAGAGCCCTTTCCCTAGGGGACCATCACAAGTCTCTACCCCCGGGGGACATGCATTTTTCTAGCTTTCCATCTAGGGTGGGGGCGGGAGATGTAGGTCTGGCCGTGAATCCGGAGCAGGAGACTCGGCCAATAGCCATCTCTTCTTTCTTCCCAAACTTGGGGTTTCTCCGAGCTCAGGTGCCATGGTCAGGGACAGGGGACCCTGGGATGGGGGAGGGGGAGTGACCCGCAGGGCTGAGCACCAGGAAGGATCAGGGATGGGCGCTGCACCCCGGGCTCTGTCATCGACCCCGCCAGTCTGGAGAGCTGGTGGGGCGTGGGCGGGGGAGGACTCAGCCCCGAGGGACCTGGGATGTGACCCCGCCGGCTTGGGTGGCACCGGGGGTGCGCGACCGTGCAGCCAGCACCGCAGCACCAGACCGCCCGGCCGCGCCCGGCCCGGGGCCTCTTACCTTCGTCATGTCTTTGGCAGCGGCGTTCGGCCCCCACAAGCTCCTCACGCCCAGACGTTGAACGGCGACTCGCCCAGCAGCCGGAAGAGGCAGCCAGATCATCTTCTCAGCTCAGCCCAGGGTGCCGCCTCCAGCGAGCACGTGGCGCCGGGGGCGGGGCCTTCGCTCGGATGCGCCTGCGCAGAGGGGCGGAGACAGCCGCTATGGGGGCGTGGCCTCCGGGTTGCACCAATGAGCATTGCAAGGGGGCGGGCCCGCGGAATAGGGGGTGGAGCCAGAAGGCACTCGGCGACGGAAGGGGCGGTGCTGGGACAGAAAAGCCGCAGCGTGGGGAGGTTTAAGAGATTGAGAGGCAGCAGGGGCGGGAGCAAGGGGCGGGACTTTCCGGACTATTCTCTATAGGGGCGGGTCCGGGGGCGGGGCTTTGGGAAGACTCCAAAGTGCTTGCTGGCCTCCAGATGTCTAGGGCAGGCATTGGGGATAAGGAAGGTCTCTAGGTGCCTGCCACTTCAGGGTGCAGGTCTCAATGAGTGGAGGGGACAACCCACTGATTATTTTGAACTTTTGGGGGGAATCTTTCACGTAGTCCGACTGTACAACACTGTAAGGCATTCAGCCCAAGTACTGTTTTTGAAAATAGGAGTTAATGCAAAGAGTGATCAGTGTCTTAAACATACATATATTTATTTATATTTGATTTATATATACTTAATCTAATGTATTTAATTTAATACTTTTAATATGTATTTAATTTAAATATATATTTAAAAGGTCTCTGAAAATGTTTACTTTTAAGAAAAACTGTCGTTAAGACTGTGAGAATTATGGTGGTTATCAATAAGAGGGTGAAGCACAGAACTTTGGTGGCAGGTGCAGTTTGCAACTATACCCTGTGATTCTATAATCTTGTATACCACTATTAATCACAAATAAAACACGGCTTAAAAAATACATAGAGCTGGGAGTCGGGCGGTAGCACAACGGGTTAAGTGCAGGTAGCGCAAAGCACAAGGACCGGCATAAGGATCCCGGTTCCAGCACTGGCTCCCCACCTGCAGGGGAGTCGCTTCACAAGCGGTGAAGCAGGTCTGCAGGTGTCTATATTTCTCTCCCCCTCCTCTCTCCATTTCTCTCTGTCCTATCCAACAACAACTACAACAATACTAACTACAACAATAAAACAAGGGCAACAAAAGGGAATAAATAAATAAAATAAGTATTTAAAAAAATACATATGGTATTTTTAATGGTTATGCAAAAGTCTTTCATATCTAAAGCTCCAAGGTCTCAGGTTTAATCCCCAGCACCACCATATGAGCCAGAGAGGAACAGTGCTATGGTTAAAGAGAGAAAAAAAAAGTTTTTGTTGTGATTGCCCTCACAAATATTTTGCTGACATTCCAAATCTGGGCTTTGTGCCTCCCTGCTGCTCCTCAGACAGCTAATTACCTCAGTGTGCTAATAGCCTGCATTTCTTGAATGCTACAGTTTCCACCTCTGGCTTTTCCAGTGTCTGGCAGTAGACTGTGGCTGACATATAGGTCAGGTGCCATAAGATGTTTGAATTAATGCCACTTCTAATGGCTGTGGCGCTGATAATTAAAGAGTAGAGGAGGCCCCACCTGTGGGGTAATAGCTGCAGATGCAGATCCATGCAACAGCTGCAGAGACAGAAAGCCTTGAAATTAGACCCCAGCATGATGGAGGAGGAAGAACATCAAGAGGTGGAGGAGTGTGTGGGAGGGTGCTGGCGGGGCTTGGCTATAGACAAGGCTGGCTATCATATAAAGAGAGACTGTAATGAAGAAGACCATAAAAGGCTGGGAGTGTATGGCTGCTCTGGGATCAATGTGATCTTTGTAGAAGTTGGTGGGAAGTAAGAGCTGTGTGCTAGCATGAGTGGCAGAGTGTGGTGTCCTGGATGGAGAAAGGCTAAGCAACATGGGTGAAAGTTAGGCTTCAGGAGTTGGGCGGTAGCTCAGCGGGTTAAGTGCACGTGGTGCAAAATGCAAGAACCAGCGTAAGAATCCCGGTTTGAGGCTCCGGCTCCCCACCTGCTGGGGAGTCGTTTCACAGGCGGTGTAGCAGGTCTGCAGGTGTCTATCTTTGTCTTCCCCTCCTTTCTTTTTAAAGATTTTATTTATTTAATAATGAGAAAGATAGGAGGAGAAAGAGAAGGAACAAAACATCACTCTGGTATATGTACGGCTGGGGATTGAACTCGGGACCTCCTGCTTGAGAGTCCAATGCCTTATCCACTGCGCCACCTTCCGGACCACCATGTCTCAGTGTTTCTTGGGAGGCACCCATTGTCCACAAACATATTTCAGTGTCTGGTCATTTCTTTTCTTTTGTTTGTAGCAACCCTTCATGATAACACAGAGTCTCTCCCCCTGCCAGTCCCTAATAGTTTCCCCTCCAGACTACACCTGTATGCTACTCTCACTGCCACAATATTTTCAGAAGCAAATATTTTCATTTTCTAGTAATAAAAACTGTTAGCCTCCTGCCGTGTTTAATGTAAGAGAGTTGCTTATATGCCAACCATTGTGGGCTAAAGACTAACAGGTGTTCAGTGACCAGATGTCATCAGACAAGGCATAGGAATGTATTTCAATGTTTAGTCTTTTTTAAAGTAGTTTAATTATCTTTATTTATTGGATAGAGACAGCCAGAAATCGAGAGGGAAGGGCTGAGCTCTAGAGTTCTTCCAACAAAGAAATGTTAGAGCAAAGAATCCACATAGTGAGAAGGAGCAGCTGGTGGAAGGGGCAGGAAAGAAGCCGAAGAGAAGTAGCTCCTTGATTTAAAATGATGCCTTGAGAAGTTCTCTAAAATAGAAGAGTGAGTCTTTCTCTTCTCTTCCTCTTCTCTCTGGCTGGAATGCAGCAAAAACTCCTTCACTGCAAAGCAGAGACACCAACACGCACTAATAGGGTGTTTCCTTTCCGAAAATATTAACCTCTGTGGCAGGAGAAAGAAGCAAGCAGCTGTCTAGTTATCACTGTTGTTTTGACCTTTGCTTTAGCAGAACTGACATTCTGGCTAATTCCCACAGATACCAGAGTTTTATTCAAAAGACATTTTATTTATTCATTTACAGAATCATAGCACATGTGATGCTAGGGATTGAACTTGGAAACCTCATGCTTTTAAGTCCCAAGTTTTATCCACTACTCCATTTTTCCTGGCTTGCTTGTTCAAACTGTGAAGTGTTCTGCAGTTTTTAATGGGCCCACCACTGGGGCCCACAGAAGCCTCCATCCTGGGCACTTTGAACTGAAATTGCAGGGTGTCCTTTCTCTCTCTCTCTTTTTCTTTTCTTCTTCTTCTTCTTTTTTTTTTTTTTTGTTGCCTCCAGGGTTATTGCTGGGATTCAGTGCCTACACTATGAATCCACTGCTCCTGGAGGCTGTTTTTTCCATTTTGTTGCCCTTGTTGTTGCGCTTGTTGTAGTTGTTATTGTTATTATTGTCATAGCTGTTGTTGGATAGGACAGAGAGAAATTGAGAGAGGAGGGGAAGAAAGAGAGGGGGAGAGAAAGATAGACACCTGCAGACCTGCTTCACTGCTTGCAAATCAACCCTTTGCAGGTAAGGAGCTGGGATCCTTACGTTGGCCCTTGTGCTTTGCACCACCTGCACTTAACCTACTGTACCACCGCCCGGCCCAGCCCCTTCTTTTTTTTCAAAGAGTGATCTAAGTTTTCTCCAATATGGTGGGTACCAGGTTGACCTCTTGACCTTGCACATGGCAAAGCAGGCACACTAGGTGAACTCATTTGTTGACTCAAAGGGTTGAATTCCAAAGGGCGATGGTTCTTCTATAACTTTGTCTGTCTGTCTCTCTGTCTGTCTATCTATCTGTATGTCTAATTATTTTTACCAGAGCACTGCTCAGTTCTGGCTTATGGTGGTCCTGGGGATTGAACCTAGGACCTTGGAGCCTCAGACATGAGAGTCTTCTTGTTAACTATTATGCTATCTTCTCCATACTATGGCCCCTGTAATAGTACCCCCACGGACTACAAAGTAGATAGGAACCCTCTCCATCTTACTTACTGTTGAATTTCCAGTGCTTACTATAGCTGCTGGAACATAGTAAGTGTTCAGTATCTATTTGTTGAATAAATGGGTGAATTAATGAAAGAAGGGCATTTATTTTCTGGTATTTGACCACCAGAAGGGCATCAAAAGGTCTCTTTATCATTCTGCTACCTGAAATAATGTAATGACTAGAGCTTCCCTCCCTCCCTTTTGTTCTTCCTTCCTTTCTTCCTATTTTATTGGATAGGACAGAGAAAAAATGAGAGCGGAGGGGGAGACAGAGAAGAAAGACCGAGAGATACCTGCAGACCTGCCTCACAACTCATAAAGTGTCCCCCCTGCAGATGTGGATCAGGGGCTCAGACCAGAGTCTTACCTGGGTGCACCACCCCCATCCCCCATGGCGAGAGCTTCTAAAACCATCTTGTGCTGTGAAGACAAATTCGTACCAGGGGGTTGATGGAATGGAGAATGGAGAGGGTGGGATTCTCTGATAGGTCTTTGGACATGTCCTAAAGTCCTATCATCAACCTTTGCCCTTCATGAATATGAAAGTATTGGCCCAGGTACGTATAGTCCAATCTTTGTTCAGGTGTACTGTTGTCAACTGCTATCAAGTCAAAAACGAGTAGATTTTCAAAACGCAGAGGTATGAAGTAGTCTTCCCGGTTCATGAAGCTAAGGGACATGTATTCAATGGAATATTACTCTGCAGTTTAAAAAGATAATATTGTTACCAAGGCAAACATGTTTCTCTGGGGTCCCTGAGTCTGATGGGAGGCCAGAAGCAGAATCTCTAGGACACCATCTATCTGTTTCAGCAAGCCAAGTGTTTTTTTTTTTTTTTTTCTGTTTTTATTTGTGATTAATAGTTAGTTACAAGATTGTAAGATTAAAGGGTAGAGCTCCACACCACACCTACCACCTGAGTTCTATATCCCTACCCTTCCTCCTCTCAGAGATAATCACCGTAGTTCTCACAAGTCTTAGAAACAATTTGCTCTGTCTCTCTCCCTCTCTATCACCCCCTTCCCTCTAGAGTTCCGGCTGTCTCTATCCAATAAATAAAATAAAGATAATAAAAATAATTTTTTAAAAAGGAACAATTTGCTTGCTTTTTTTTTTAATTCAAGTTCATGTGTATCAGTCCTGTAGATTCCACATGAGTGATATCATCTGGTCTTTCATCTCTTCACTTATTTCACTAAGCATAATCACCTCCAGTTCCACCCATTTTGTCCCAAAAGACACAATATCATCTTTTTAAATTGTTTATTAACAATTTATTTATTGATCATGACCATCAGAGGGTTTCACTCATATGTAGACTATATGGCACTGAGGGGTAGGGAAACAGCATAATGGTTATGCAAAACGACTTTTATGCCTGAGGCTCTGAGGTCTCAGGTTCAATCCCCCACACCACCATAAAGTCTGTCTAAGTCTGTCTCTCTCTCTCTCTAGATAAACTATATATATATACATAAATGGCACAGAGATACACAAACTTGGGGGAAAAGTGGCCAATTTGTCTCTAAGATGTTGTAAAAACCATATCGTAGTTATTGTGTGTGTGTGTGTGTGTGTGTGTGTATTTTGGGTTAAAGAATTTTAGTGGTGGGTACAGTGTGGAAAATAAACAAAAAAATGAAAATATTGTGTAATCTGACAATATTGTAAGCCTTTGTTTTATTTTTATTTTTTTTTAACCAAAGCCCTGCTCAATTCTTGATGTATGTATGGTGGTGTGGAGGATTGAACCTGGGATCTCAGAGCCTCAAGCATTAGATGTTTGCATAACCATCATGCTATCTCTCCCACCCATAAACCATTGTTAAATTACTAGTTAAAAAAAACAAAAGTCTGGGGGCCGGTTGGTGGTATACCTGATTGAGTTCACATTACAACACGCAAAGACCCAGGTTCAAGCCTCCAGTCCCCACCTGCAGGAGGAAAGCTTTGCGAGTGGCGAAGGGGTCTCTGTCTCTCCCCCTCTATCACCCCTTCCCTCTAGATTTCTGGCTGTCGCTATCAAATAAAATAAAGATAATAAAAAATAATTTTTAAAAGTCTGCCCACTCTCTCAATACAAGAATTTGAACCTTGTCCCATTGTACTGGGGTCTATGCTGTTCATTGTTAACTATAGCTTTCATAAAACTGCAAGGAAAAAAAAACCCTATCAGAAGTTGTGTTATGACAGTAAATGAAACTTTGAACTTGTCTTGAGCAATCCGGATTATACAACTGACTGTCACCCTGGATCAAATCCTTTGATCCTTTTTGACGTAAAGCTGGGGGCAGAGTGGTCGTGTTCCTGGTTAAGCACACACACATTACAATGAGCAATGAAGCCAGTTCAAACCCCAGTACCCACCTGCCTAGGGGAAGGCTTCACAAGAAGTGAAGTGGTGTTGCAGGTGTCTCCGTTTTTTTCCCCCCTCTAGCTTCCCCCTACCTTCTCAATTTCTCTGTCTTTATCGAGAAGATAAATAATTAAAAAGAAAAAAGGGGGGGCTGAGCTCTGTAGGTCCTTCATAAACCTACCCTAGAGCATCAGAGTGACAGTGACATACCTGCCAGCGGTTATCATGTTTCAGTGCTGTCTTATCACGCGGTCACTCGAGCCAAGTTCGATGGCTGACTCGGTGTTTATTTAATCAGTCCATGACAAATTTCTCTGAAACAATAGCAATTGCCCGAGTTGTGCTTATATCTATATAAATGACTTCTGTATTTTGGGTTGGATAGGACAGAGAGAAATGGAGAGAGGAGGGGAAGACAGAGAGGAGGAGAGAAAGACAGACACCTGCAGACCTGCTTCACCGCCTGTGAAGCGACTCCCCTGCAGGTGGGGAGCCGGGGGCTCGAACCGGGATCCTTATTCCCCACTCTGGCCCTCTTCACTCGACCACAGCAGCTGGCATGCCAGTGGGAGACAGATAGACAAGCTTCTGGGGGGGTCAACCAGACATGCTCAAACACACACACACACAAGATGAGAGAGGCTGGAGCCGGGTGGTGGCACACTTGATGGCATGAACAAGGACCCAGGTTCAAGACCCTGGTCCCCACCTGCAGAGAGAAAACTTTGAAAGTGGTAAAGCAGTGCTGCAGGTGTCTCTCTGTTTCTCTTTCTATCTCCCCCTTCCCTATCAATTTCTGTTTATAGAAAATGAACTAAGATTTTTTTTAAAAGTTACTTAAAAAAGAAAGATGAGGTAAATCACTAAGTCTGATCACTTCTTCCAGAGGGACTGAGAGACACTTCCGCCAAGCCACGCAGATACCTCAAGTATTCTCCCTCCTACCCCACACCTTTTTATTGTACGCTTCTTTTTTAAAAATTATTTTTATTTATAAAAAGGAAACATTGACAAAAACATAACATAAGAGGGGTACAACTCCACACAGTTCCCACCACCAGAACTCCGTAGCCCATCCCCTCCCCTGATAGCTTTCCTATTCTTTATCCCTCTGGGAGTATGGACCCACAGTCATTGTGGGATGCAGAAGGTGGAAGGTCTGGCTTCTGTAATTGCTTCCTCACTGAACATGAGCGTTGACAGGTCCATCCACACTCCCAGTCTGCCTCTCTCTTTCCCTAGTAGGGTGGGTCTCTGGGGAAGCAGAGCTCCAGGACACATTGGTGGGGTCTTCAGTCCAGGGAAGCCTGGCCAGCATCCTGATGGCATCTGGAACCTGGTGGCTGAAAAGAGGGTTAACATATAAAGCCAAAAAAAATGTTGAACAATCATAAACCTAAAGGCTGGAATAGTGCAGATGAAGAGTTGGGGGGGTCCTCCATTTTGTAGATAGCTAGTAGGCATATTTTATTTATATTCCAAAGGGCCTGTGGCCATACTAGTATTTTTCCCCCTGAACCTGAAATCTGAAATGCAGGTGGGTCCAAGTTATTATCTGGGGAGAGGATGTCATGGCTGGAAAAGGAACAGAAAGCTGGAACAGGGAAGAGAGTAGCTCCCTAATATGGGAAAGGGGTATAAATATTGTTGATTGTAAACCCTATTGATTTGATTTGGTCTGGGGCCCATATTCAGCTTAGAAGCCTATGTGACCTCTGCATCCCTGTAGATCTGACTTCACATTCTATGGTCATGAGTAGGAACATTCCAAGCTGCCCCAGTATCAGGACCCATCTCCCTCAGGTGTAGCTTAGAGTATGTTGTCCATCCTCCCTTTGGAGGATGGAACATTCTCTACCATTGTTGATCAAGTTGAGGGCAAGGTCTTATGGGGCACCCACAGATGGGTCTGTTTTGTTGTTCCTGATAGAGATGACCAATAGTAATGGAGAGAGGGATTTATTTGAGGTCTAGGACCATCATGTATGTTTGGGAATCTCAGGACTCCCCGAATAGGGCCCCAGATGATGGAATGGCCTGATAGTGACTAAAGAGTCATTGTTAAAATATGCCTGTCTCTTGCCCTTCTTCGTCTTTGCATTCCTTGCTTTGCTAAGGTTAGCTTTGGAGTGAGTGAGAGAACCGTAATAGGAAGTAGGTGAGGAGGGTATCTAAGTCTAAGTAGACACTATTTCATTAGGAACTTTATGCTGACTCACTGCAGACTATTGTGTACTTTTGCTTTCAGGTATATATTTTGCCCTAATTTATGGATACATGTGAATATATGCCCCATCTCATGGAACCTGGTCTATATTTAGGTTTTGGGACTTTGTTAGGAAGTGAACCTCCTGGAATGGAATTCGAGAATCCTATGAAAGGAAGATCTCACCCAAGTAATGAGGGTGAAGGGTTGATATTCCACGCCTGATGTCTCTAGCCACAGTCTGAAGTGAAGCATGCTGAGGTGGGACTCATTGCATTGATTAGGTTGGGATCAGCAGAAACAATATCATTTGTTATGAATTGAGTGAAGCATGCAGGAAAGTGAGCCCCATCCTAGAGGTTCCAGGACTGGGGGAAAATATAGGTTCTATAGAGGAAATGGGAGGTTCCTGCTGTCTTAGGGTGAAGAAGACAATAGATAATTATTGTTATCATCACATTATTTGGCAATTGTTTTAACTTTGAAAAATATCTTTGTTAGGATTTGCTGTATCATACACAACATCACCATAATTTATATCCTTTGACATTATTTATATGTATCTGTGCCGCTGGTTGCTTCTGTTCTCCCTGGTCTAGGCTTTTAAGAGAGTCAATATATCAAAGACTCAGCCTATGTATTAAAAAGACTCTGTGCTTTAAAAAGTTTGAGGCATACAATCAATTTTTCCCCTCTCATATTAATTAGATAGAGATTTATATGACTACAAATAAATAGGAGTGTACCTAAGCACAATTCCCACCACCAAAAGACTGTGTCCCACCCCAACCACCCACTCTGCCCCCGCCCCCCACCTGCTGCCCCGGGAAGCCAAACATCTACCCTCACCCTAGGGTTTTGACTTTGGTGTCCTATTCCAGTACTGTACACTTCTAATGACCTTAAGATCCCAGTGTCAACTGCATAATACCGGC
Organism: Erinaceus europaeus; assembly: GCF_950295315.1. NCBI lineage: Eukaryota > Metazoa > Chordata > Mammalia > Eulipotyphla > Erinaceidae > Erinaceus > Erinaceus europaeus. The sequence goes on from NC_080164.1 coordinate 175,836,815, forward strand.
AGCTTGTTTTGATACTTTTAATGTTTTCCAACTGCTCAACTCTGGTTCCCAGGGGTACAGGGGATCGAACCTGGTACCTAGGAGCTTCAGGCTTGAAAGTCTTCTGCAGAACCACTGTGCTACCTCCCTCAGCCATGGAAAAGTTTTCTTACAGACACATACAAGGTGACTGGAGATCACAAACTTCCCAGACATGGTAGGCTTGACCTTATGTTCTTATGAGTTGCTTCTCCTCTGTCTTAAGATGGGATGCAGGCTTGGTGAGAATCTCACTTCTAGGTGATATATATATATATATATATATATAAAGCAAAACAAGCAAACAAAAACAAAGCAAAGGGACATTACAGGATGAAACTTCAATAAGTTGTGGTCTGTTCCAGCAGGTCTGAGGCCTCAAAGAGGGGAGGTGAGATTGAGGTATGTTGGGGGCCCCAGTGCTCTGTGGTGGAGAGAGGCAGGGGACAGTTGAGTGGAGAGGGAGGTGTGCTGACACCTGTCTTGGGGAGAAGTGACACCATATCCTCTGTGACAGCCACAATCTTAAAAATCAACATCCCTCAGGCAGAAGTTGAAAAACAAGATCAGAAAAGAAAACACAAGTAGAACCTGAAATGGAATTGGCGTATTGCACCAAAGTAAAAGACTCTGGGGTGGGTGGGTGGGGAGAATACAGGTCCATGAAGGATGATAAATGACATAGTGGGGGTTGTATTGTTAAATGGGAAACTGGGGAATGTTATGCATGTACAAACTATTTTATTTACTGTTGAATGTAAAACATTAATTCCCCAATAAATTTAAAAAAAATTCAACATCCCTTCAGTCAAGTGACTTGGCTGAAAGAAGAAACGGCTCCCCAAACCTAGCATCTGTGTGTGTGGTGTGTGGCTGGTTCCATGAGAAGCTCGAGTTCCAGACCCACTCCCATGCTCCTCCAGCACCCCAGGGAAGCCTCTTCCTTGGCTGTGCTTTGCCACGCAGTTTTCTCCAAGTTCTTCAAGCTGAACTGGATTTTATTGGCATCAGTGGTGTAACAGAGGCGCTTGTAAAAATCAGCATGAACCTGGGGTGGAGGGCGGTGGGGGGGGTTCTAATTTACTTGTCATAGTGCCATGGGAGGTGACCTGTGCACACTGACCACGCTGGGGTGGGGGGGGGCTGACTGACAGGCAGATTGCACACTGCAGGGGGGCTGACTGACAGGCAGATTGCACACTGCGGGGGGCTGACTGACAGGCAGATTGCACACTGCAGGGGGGGCGCTGACTGACAGGCAGATTGCACACTGCAGGGGGGGGCGCTGACTGACAGGCAGATTGCACACTGCGGGGGCGCTGACTGACAGGCAGATTGCACACTGCGGGGGGTGGGGGCTGACTGACAGGCAGATTGCACACTGCGGGGGGGGGGCGCTGACTGACAGGCAGATTGCACACTGCGGGGGGGGGGCGCAACTGACAGGCAGATTGCACACTGCGGGGGGCTGACTGACAGGCATATTGCACACTGCAGGGGGGGCGCTGACTGACAGGCAGATTGCACACTGCGGGGGGGGGGCGCTGACTGACAGGCAGATTGCACACTGCGGGCGCTGACTGACAGGCAGATTGCACACTGCGGGGGGGTGGGGGCTGACTGACAGGCATATTGCACACTGCAGGGGGGGCGCTGACTGACAGGCAGATTGCACACTGCGGGCGCTGACTGACAGGCAGATTGCACACTGCAGGGGGGGGCTGACTGACAGGCAGATTGCACACTGCAGGGGGGGGCTGACTGACAGGCAGATTGCACACTGCGGGGTGGCGCTGACTGACAGACAGATTGCACATTGCAGGGGGGCTGACTGACAGGCAGATCCTGGTATGCAGGTCACCTGTGGTGCTTGTGAAAAGGAAATTTTCCTGGTCTCAGACTTGGAGCCTTTAGGAGACTATCAGTGCAAAGCTTGCTTTTAAAAAAGAAAGGATGAAAAAAGAAAGAAAGAAAGAAAGGAAGGAAGGAAGGAAGGAAGGAAGGAAGGAAGGAAGGAAGGGAAGGAAGAGAGAGAGAAAGAAAAGAAAAGAAGAAGAGATAAGAGAATAGGAAAGGAAAGGAAAGGAAAGGAAAGGAAAGGAAAGGAAAGAAAAGAGAAAAGAAAAGAAAAAGCTTTGGGGCTGGCTGGAGGTGTACCAGGTTGAGCATACACATCACCATGCGCAAGGACCCACATGCAAGCAGTGAAACAGTGCTAGAGACCTCTTCTCTCTCTCTCTCTTTCTCTCTCTTAACCAGGTGCACCACTGCCTGGTTCCCCACATCTTTACTTTCTCCAGGTTTTCTTGGCTTACATTTTTGTAATAACTTTTATTATTAATTATTTCATTTTACAAAAGCACTGCTCAGCTCTGGCTTATGGTAGTGCCGGGGGTTGAATCTGCGATACTGGAGTCTTGAACTCCTCGTGGCGCTCACGTGGGTGGCCTCGCAACTGAGGTAGTCGCTGGCCTCCCCGTCACCAATTCAAGAGATGCGTGTGATGCAGAAGGGACAGCTAGGAGGAATTCGGGCTTATATAGCAAAGTGGAACACAGAACATTTTTCACATATGTCAGTAATCCTAGCTTTCCAAAAGGTCAGTACCCCCTATGGTGGGGAGGGCAAAGGAATGACGGGAATTGATAAGATACCAAAAGGTCAAAGCAGTTAGTTACCATGAAGCAAGAGTTGTTAATTATCTAAAGGTATTAAGAAAAACATGGTGGTTAAATAAGCAGAGTGAGATAAAGCAGAGAAGGGCAGAGTATTGATGTAAGCCATGATGATCAAAGAAGGGAGGAATAGGGTGTGTGAGGGTCTCATTGATAAGTTACCGGCAAGGCAGGGTGAGGGAGTATACTTTGTATGTGATCAAAGACGGTGAACTTATAGTGAACTTTAAGTCAACTTTCAAGCAGGCAACCATTTGGTTTGCAGCAGGGGAATGAGTTAAGTGTTAGAGGTTGTAGGCCTCTGTGAAGCCTGGGAGACTGACAAGGGGGAACTGAGTCAGGAAAGTGCTTCCTTCCAAGCTCTATCCTCGAAAGGGAGAGACTGACAGGAGGGGTGTCTTTTCAGACCTCCATCTCAAGGATGGGGGAGTTCCCCTATGCTCTACCATGCTTTCACATAATCCCACAGACTTCAAAGCCTTTTGCATAACCACTATTCTATCTCTGTTCTTTATAAAGATTTTTAAAGAGTGAAACTCTGGATTAAAAAAAAAAAATGAATCCCTGGGGCTGGATGGTGGCTCACCTGGTTAAGCACACACATTACAGCATGCAAGGACCCAGGTTCAAGCCCGTGGTCCCCACCTGCAGGGGGAAAGCTTTGTGAGTGGTGAAGCAGGGCTGCAAGTGTCTGTCTTTCTTCCTCTATACCTCCCTCTTCCCTCTTGGTTTCTGGCTGTCTCTCTCAAATCAATAAAGATAATTAAAAAATATATGTTTTTTGGGGAAAAAAAAGAATCCCATTAGGGTTTCTTTATGTACTACTTTGTGCTTGCTGAGATATCAGTTAACTGATTAATTTCCAGAATGTTCTGCTCCCTGAGAAGACTAGTTATGGTCATGACAGCACAAAGTATTGGGGATGTGAGACCTCTGACCTCGTTGATGCTGATCTCTGAGAAACGATGCCAATCTCACTTAACCAGCAATGCTATATAAATTCTAAGATATAAGAAGACTTTCTTCCCTCAAATGGAACTTGAAATGGAAGAATCTAACATATAAGAATCATAGATTGAATGTGAAGAGGAAGAAACACTTAATGACCCTACTGGCATCTGGTCTGGACACCGTATTACTGTCAGCGGACTGCTTCCCCCTAGTGGTAGAAGCTGTTCATGACACTTTTTTAATGACCTTTTTTTTTTTTTTTTTTTCCCAGAACTATTTAGTCCACAGGGATTGATCCCTTTGACGATGAAGACGACCATCTGTAGTACTGTGATAGCATCACATTCTAGAAGTGCCAACATCTATGCCACTATGGGGGGAAAATAGCTCATGATTTTTTTTCAACAGAGAGGGAGAGAGAGGGTAAGACACCACAGCACTCAAGTTTTCCTTCAGGGTCGTGAGGGTTGTACTTGAACCTGGTTCACACACATTTGGCGAAGCAGTGCGTCATCTATGTGAGCCATTTCAAAAACCCAGGTCATTTTTTATCATCTTTATTATTATTATTTTATTGAATAGAAACAGCCAGAAATTGAGAGGGGAGGTGGAGATAGAGAGAGAGAGACAGAGAGACACCTGCAGCTCTGCTTCACCACTCAGGAAGCTTTCCCTCTGCAGGTGAGGACTGAGGGCTCCAACCTGGGTCCTTGAACATTGTAATGTGCCCTCAACTAGGTGCTCCACCCCCCACCCTCTCTTTTTTTTAATTCCCCAAGGGGGGTACACTCTCTTTTTTATTTATTTATTTTCCCTTGTGTTGCCCTTGTTGTTTTATTGTTGTTGTAGTTATTGTTGTTGTTATTGATGTCATTGTTGTTGGATAGGACAGAGTGAAATGGAGAAAGGAGGGGAAGACAGAGAAAGGGAGAGAAAGATAGACACCTGCAGACCTGCTTCACCACCCGTGAAGCAACTCCCCTGCAGGTTCGGAGTGGGGGGGGCCTCAAAACGGATCCTTATGCAGCTCCTTGTGCTTTGCGCCACCTGTGCTTAACCTGCTGCGCTCCCCCGACCCCCTTTTAACTTGTGATTAATAGTTATCTTCCAGATTGCAAGGTTACGTGTATATCTACATCACAGCCACCACCAAAGTTCTGTGTCCCTCCCAAGAGTTTTCACAAGTCATAGAAACAGTTTGCTAGCTTCTATTATTTATTTATTTATTCAAGTTTACGTACTTCAGTTCTCTAGGAGTGAAACCATCTGGTAGCCGTTTTATTATTATTATTTTTTAAATTTATATTTATTTATTCCCTTTTGTTGCCTTTGTTTTATTTTTTGATTGTTGTTGTTATTGATGTTATTATTGATGTCATCTTTATTGGATAGAGAGAAATGGAGAGAGGAGGGGAAGACTGAGAAGGGGAGAGAAAGATAGACACCTGCAGGCCTGCTTCACCGCCTGTGAAGCGACTCCCCTGCAGGTGGAGAGACAGGGGCTCGAACAGGCATCCTTTTGCCTGTCGTTGCACTTTGCAGCCACCTGCGCTTAACCTGCTGCGCTACCGCTCAACTCCTCTGGTAGTCGTTTTTCATCTCTTTTCTTATTTCGTTAAACATTATCACTTCCATTTCCATCCATTTTTGTCCCATAGGACACAATATCATCTCTTGATTGCAGAGTTGTATTCCATGAAATAAGTACCCCATAACTTCTTTATCTAGTCATCTGTTGATCGGCATTTAAGCTAGTGGAAACCCAGGTCTGGATTTTTAACGATCAAAGCAACAACAAGAGATGTAGTGGCAACTAATTTACTTCTCCTGCTTCTGATTTGCTGTTTCAAATGAAACAACTTATCTCTCATTGAAAATATCTTGACTGTGGCCAGGCAGTGGCACACCTGGCTAAGGGCGGGGCTCAAGCCCCTGGTCCTCACCTGTGGGGGGGGAAGCTTCACGAGTGGTGATGCAGAGCTGCAGGTTTCTCTGTCTCTCCCTCCTCTCTCAATTTCTCTCTGTCTCTATCCAATAATAAATAAAATTGAAAATCAATAAAAATAATAAATTCTTTCTTCAACAAAGAAATACCCTTACTCACAAGAAATCTTACAGCAAGACAAGCAGTTGAGATCATCTAGGGTGGGGGAAACAATATCATGGTTATGCAAAAAAGATTTTTTTCATATCTAACACTCTAAAGTCCCAGGTTTAGTCCCCACACCACCATAAGCCAGAGCTGAGCAGTGCTCTAGTAAAGAAAACAAACAAGCAAGCAAACAAACAAACAATCACACTACCATCCCAGAGGACCAGACAGTAGCGCACCGGGTTAAGTGCATATAGTGTGAGGCACAAGGACTGGTGTAAGGTTCTAGGTTTAGCCCAGCTCCCAGCCTGGAGGGGGAGGTCGCTTTGCAAGTGGTGAAGCAGGTTTGCAGGTGTCTATCTGGTTCTCTCCCTCTCTGTCTTCTCCTCCTCACTCAATTTCTCTCTGTTCTAGCCAACAACAACAAAAAAATGGAAAAGACAGCTGCCAGGAGCTGTGAATTCGTGATGCCAGCAATGAGCCCCAGCGATAACCTGGAGGCAAAAACAACAACAACGAAATACTATCATCCCAGTTCAAACCTTCTCACACCAGTCAGCATCATGCACCAGTGTACCTGATTCTAGAATTAGTGAGTGGCCTGTGGGCATAACCTTTGGCAATCAATGGAACAAAACAGAAGAGATGGGAGTACATTTTACTGGAGAAGAAAAGGTGATTTTTCCCCACCGCCACAGCTCAGCAGGATAAAGCCCTGGGACACTGGGGGAGTTTATTTTGCCCAGGAAACAAGAAGACACAGCCATCAGATAATTCTGTCTCATTGAGCAAGATGTTATCTACTATGAAAAATGAAATTTCTCCTTTCTTTCTCCTTACCCTCCCTCTACAAGACACCCTGCCTTTGGTTTCCCAGATAGACTGGAGTCCAGAGTCCAGTCTAAATTAATCCCCCTTCCCCACCTCCCCTCTCCATTCCTCTCTTTCTTCTCTCTCCCTTTTCCTCTTCCCTTCCATCTCCTCTCACCTCTCCCCTTCCTTTTCCTTCTTGTCCCTTCTCTTTTCTCTCTCTCCCTTTCTCTTCTCTCTCTCTTTTTTCTTTATTTCTTTATGCTTATTTATTTATTTCTGTGTAGAGACAGAAATTGAGAGGGGAGGGGAAGATAGAGAGGAAAAGAGGCAGAAAGACACCTGCAGCTCAGTTTTCCTTCTGCAATTGGGGACCAGGGGTTTGAACCTAGGTCCTTTCACACTGTAATGTGTGCGCTTAACCAGGTGCACCACCGCCTGTCCCCTCTCTTTACCCTTCCCCATTTCCTCTCCTCTCTGACTCTCTCCCTCTCTGTCCCCACTGATGCAATTGGACTCATTTAAAAAATGTTATTTATTTATTATTGGATAGAGACAGAGAAATTGAGAGAGGAGGGAATAGTGAGGGAGAGAGACAGAGCGATATCTGCAGCCTTGCTTCACTGCTCATGAAGCGTTCCCCCTGCAGGTGGGGGCCAGGGGTTTGAACCCGGGTCCTTGAGCACTGTAGCATGAACACTTCATCAGGTGCATCACCACCTGGCCCCTTTGTTAGGCTACACTTCAGCTGTGAGTCTGGTTCATGCGACCCTCGGGGTCTTCCATAATCTCATCTCTTTGGGAAAACTTCCCGTCTCTCCAGTGCAGTGTGTGGTCTCTCTGACCGAATTTGTTTACGAACACCGCCACCACGTGGCGGGAGCCAGTCTTGTTCGCCTCAACCTCCTGCTGCAGGCAGATGGGCGAAGGGTTTGTGTGCCTTCATGATCTCTAACCTGCCAGCCAATGTCCCGTTCATCGTCGGAGCTGGACGCACACCAGTGCTTCCTGGACCGATGGCAGCTGAAAGCAAAGGTAACACAGGCAACACAGTCACATCCCTGGGAGCACTGCTGTGGGTGGGACGCCCAAGTACATATTTGGGAAGATTTTTATAGAGAAGCTTCTGTTAAGAAAGGTAGAGGGTGCTGGTGAGATGAGATCAGACTTGAACTGATTGTTATTGACTTTGGGCCATGGGTAACAGCGGTCTGTTTTGAATGCATTGAATTTTGTTATTAATAAGGACATCACTGTTATTATTACTATTATTTTATCAGGGCACTGCTCAGCTCTGCTTTACAGGCAGGGCTGGGGACTGAACCTGGGACTTCCATGACTGAAAGTCTTTTTTGTATAACATTTATGTTCTTTGCAGTCTTCTACATTTAATTTTTTAAATATATTTTTAAATATTTATTTATTTTCCCTTTTGTTGCCCTTGTTTTATTGTTGTAGTTATTATTATTGTTGTTATTGATGTTGTCATTGTTGCATAGGACAGAGAGAAATTGACAGAGAAGGGGAAGACAAAGGAGGGGAGAGAAAGACAGACACCTGCAGACCTGCTTCACCGCCTGTGAAGTGACTCCCCCCTGCAGGTGTGGAGCCGAGGCTCAAGCCAGGATCCTTATGCGGTCCTTGCACTTTGTGCCATGTGTGCTTAACCTGCTGTGCTACTGCCCGACTCCCCTACATTTTATTTTATTTTATTTTATTTTATTTTATTTTATTTTATTTTATTTATTTTTTAAAGATTTTTTTTTATTAATGAGAAAGATAGGAGGAGAGGGAAAGAACCAGATGTCACTCTGGTACATGTGCTGTTGGTGCTTGAACTCAGGACCTCATGCTTGAGAGTTCAGTGCTTTATCCACTGAGCCTCCCAGACCGCCTACATTTAATTTTAAACACAAACGGAGGAGAAGGAGGAGGAGGAGGAGGAGGAGAAGAAGAAGAAGAATGAGAAAGAGGAGGAGGAGGAGGAGGAGAAGAAGAAAGAGAAGAAGAAGAAGAATGGGAAGAAAATGATGAGGGAGAGGAAAAGGGAGGAGGTGAAGGAGGAGAAATAAATGAGAAAGTCTATGGGACCAAGCAGTGGTGCACCCAGTAAAGTGTACACATTACCATGCACAACGACTTGTTTGAGTCCTGCTCCCCACCTGCAGGGTGGATGCTTCATGAGTTGTGAAACAGGTCTGCAGGTTTCTCTCTCTCTCTTTCCCCCTTCCTCCCTCTGTTTTCCTCTCTCCCCTCAATTTCTCTCTGTCCTATCAAATAAAATAGAAAGGGGAAAAGGAGAAGAAAAAGAAAAAGAAAGAAAGGAAAAATGGCTACTGGGATTTGTAGTGCAGGCACTGAGCCCCACTGATAGTCCTGGTGGCAAAACAAAACAAAACAATCATGAAGTCTCATATCCTTGGTTGTGTTGTGCATTTTATCACAATGGTCCTCAGTGAAGGACAAAGGCTGAAATGTCCACATCTTCTGTGGAGAAGTCCAGATGAGGATGTCACTGTTGCAGCTGACCAGCTGGAGGGGGCGCCAGGGCCCTCTAGGGATAAGACCTTCTTTGAGTGACTGCAGGAGCTAGTTGAACAATGAAGTGCTTACTGTTCACTGTTGCATTTTGTAAACAGAATCCTCAGGGTCCCAGCCTGGCCTGTGGGCTCTGGAGATTTCCATAGGGGGGCTAACTAAGACTTAATAATGACAGAAGATTTGAGCTTACAAAGCTACCAAGAAGACACAACATAGAATTTCTAGAAAAGGTGTATTATTGGGCTATTGGAAACGTCTGGACATATTTTCTATGTTTTTCTATGCCAAAAATGCATCGTGACCTTTCTGAAAACCCAATATTTTCTGTGAAGGAAGCAGAATGAGAAGAAGCCCATGCTGGACACTATTTGAGATGAGGGACACAGGGTGACACACAGATGTTGAGGGCAAATACCTGGAGGATTCAGTAGTACCACCCAGAAAATAGGAGTGGTTACAGGTGTGGCTTGGAAAGGTGGAAGTGGGGCTTAGATTTGAAAAGCTAGAATCCAGGCAGGCTGGGAGTATGGACCGACCAGTCAACGCCCATGTTCAGCGGGGAAGCAATCACAGAAGCCAGACCTTCCACCTTCTGCATCCCACAATGACCTTCGGTCCATACTCCCAGAGGGTTAAAGAATAGGGAAGCTACCGGGAAGGGGATGGGATGTAGAGATCTGGTGGTGGGAACTGTGTGGAGTTGTACCCCTCCTATCCTATGGTTTTGTTAATATCTCCTTTTTAAAATAAACAAATTAAAAAAAAAAAAAAGCTAGAGTCTGTGAGCTCTGCTCTCTGCCTGGACCATCCTGTAAGTGGCAACTTGGTCCTTTCTCTCTCTCTCTCTCTCTCTCTCTCTCTGACTCCATCTTTCTTCCTCTCCTGTCTTTCATGCCCTAACATGTGAATGCTCTCAATTTTCCTGAATAAAGTTCAAAGTGCCTGGATAGTCATGCTCTCTCTTCAATTCTTTGTTGAGCTAATGCGTGACGAGCTTTTTAATATTGGAGGAACAATCACCGGTCTTCCTTTTCACCACAAGACAAAGTTCCAATGTGTGTGTGTGTGTGTGTGTGTGGTGGGGGGTGCACTACAATGTTGGAATGCCCTTGAGAACATTAGGTTAATGGAAAAAAATAAAATAAAACCAGACACTCTGCAGGTATGCTAAAATCATTGAGCTATATGCTTTATTTTTTAAAAAAAGATTCCTTTACTTTTATTTATTTATTTATTTATTTATTTATTTATTCATTCATTCATTCATTCATTTTATCATGACAGAGAGAAATTGAAAGGGAGAAGAGAGGTAGAGGGGGAAAGATAAAGAGACAGCTGCATGTCCAACAACAGATGAGTGGCTGAGTAAGTTGTGCTCTGTATACACAATGGAATACTACTCAGCTATTTAAAATGGTGAACTCACCTTCTTTATCCCATATTGGATGGATCTCCAAGATATCATGTTGGGAGTCAGGCGGTAGCACAGTGGGTTAAGTGCAGGTGATGCAAAGCACAAGGACTGGCGGGGGATCCCAGTTCGAGCCCCCAGTTCCCCACCTGCAGGGGAGTCGCTTCACAGGCGGTGAAGCAGGTCTGCAGGTGTCTGTTTTTCTCTCCCCCTCTCTGTCTTCCTCTCCTCTCTTCATTTCACTCTGTCCTATCCAACAACAACGACATCAATAACAACAGCAATAACTACAACAATAAAACAAGGGCAGCAAAAAGGAATAAATAAATAAATAAATAATCTTAAAAAATGGTCAACTCACCTTCTTTATCTCATATTGGATAGATCCCGAAGATATCATGTTAGGAGTTGGGAGTTAGTGCAGCAGGTTAAGCGCAGGTGGCGCAAAGTGCAAGGACCGGCAGAGGATCCCGGTTCGAGCCCCTGGCTCCCCACCTGCAGGGGAGTCACTTCACAAGTGGTGAAGCAGGTCTGCAGGTGTCTATCTTTCCCTCCCCCTCTCTGTCTTCCCCTCCTCTCTCCATTTCTCTCTGTCCTAACAATGACAACATCTATAACAATAATAATAACAACAACAATAAAAAACAAAAAAATTAACAAAAAGATGTTAAAGCGAGATAAGTCAGAAACAGAAGGATGAATGTGGGATGATCTCACTCATAGACAGAAGTTGAAACACAAGATCAGAAGGGAAAACACTAAGCAGAACTTGGACTGGAGTTGGTGTATTGCACCAAAGTAAATGACTCAGGTGGTGGGGGGGTTCAGGTCCTGGAACATGGTGGCAGAGGAGGAGCTAGTGGGGGATGCATTGTTATGTGAAAATGTTGGGAGTCGGCTGGTAGTGCAACAGGTTAAGTGCATGTGGAGCAAAGCGCAAGGACTGGAATAAGGAAATGTTATACATGTACACACTATCGTATTTTACTGTCAGCTGTAAACCATTAATCCCCCAATAAAGAAATTAAAAAGTAAAGAGAGACGTCTGCAGCCTTGCTTCACTATCATGAAGCTTCCCCCACTGCAGGTGGGGACTGGGGACTTGAACCTGGGTCGTTGCGCATGGTAACATGTGCATTCCACTGGGTTTATCATCACCCAGGCTCCTTAAATATTTATTTACTAATAAGGAGGAGTAGGAGGGAGAACCAGAGCATTACTCTAGCATATCTGATTCTGGGGATCAAAGCTGGGACTTCCTGCTTGAGAATCTAGTGCCTTAAGTATGATACTACACCACCTCCCAGGTCACACATACACTTCAGCTTTTAAAAAAAATGTATTTCGTTAATACTTATTTGATTTTTACTGACACAGAGAGAAAGAGACCAGAAGATTCACTGTTTAGCTCTTGCTTAGAGTAGTGTGGGGGATTGAACCTGGGGCCTTGGAGCCTCAAGCATGAAGATATTTTTCATAGCCATTATGTTATCTCCCCAGTTACTTGCTAAGACCTTTTAGGAAAACCCAGCAGGAAACAACTGGGTGAGTTGAAGCAGTACTCCCTCTCCCCCTGGGGTTCAAGCTCTCAGTCCTCTTTGTAAACTTGACACCTGTGGCCTCCTGTGAGTACCCACCCATCCTGGAATGCCCTTCCCTGGCCTGGCTACCTTCCGCACTGGAAAAAAAGTCTGCTCATATTGCAGGGTTCAGATCCAATGTCACGTCTGTGACGCCTTCTTTACTCCCAAGTCCTGGCCTGAAGGAACAAACCCATCCCAGCTCTCGCAGGCCTACACTGTGGTGTCACACTGCTGTGTGGTGGTGGCCTGGCCTTCAAAGGACAGGTCAGAAGAGCGTATACAAGGCTGAACCCTGGTTCTGGCCATCACGATTCACTTCCTGTTCTCAGCCGGCTCACCAGTCTCTCCGTGCTGCAATTTCCCCCTCTCTGGAGGGGAAGTAAAGCAACACTGATAACCCGAGTTTGGAGTTAATATATGAAAAGCTTTTAGAACTCGGATTACTAGGGAGTCAGGAGGCCCAGGCCATGGTGGATGTGATTGTGCATGTGTGACAGCATTCAAGGACTAGGGTTTGAGCCCTATCCCCACCTGCATTCATAAGCAAGTCTCTCTCTCTCCTCTTTTTCTTCCTTTTTTCTCACTTTCTAGCTCCCTCTTCCCTCTCAGTTCTCTCTGTCCCTATACAATAAATAAAATATTTAATAAGCCTCCAGCATTGACTATTTTTCTTCTTGGTGTTAATGTTTCTGTGTGATTTTTGTGCTATGGGGAAAACTGGATTAAACATTTTTTTAAAAAAATTTTATTAGAGACAGCCAGAAATTGAGAGAGAAGGGAGTGATAGAGAGGGAGAGAGACTACATCACTGCTTCACCACTTGCAAAACTTTCCCCCAGAAGGCAGGGACTGGGGGCTTGAACCCAGGTCCTTGTGCATTGTAACGTGTGCTCAACCAGGTGCGCCACCACCCGGACCCCTAGATTTTTTTTTTTTTTTTTGAAGAGGGAGAAGGACAAAATGATATCTCTCTCTGCACCCTTGCTCCTATATCAAGTGGGGGTAAACTGGAGGACTGTAAGCATTTATGGGAGGGATCGTGCAGTACTGTATGGCAGACAACATCATTGTCCATGTCCACCTACCTATTCATGACCTTCTGTGGTCTCTGTTACGTTCACTGTGCAGATGAGGAAACCAGGAAGTAGACGTTCAGTGAAATGCATCATAAGAAATGAAGGGAGAGCCAAGTTCCCATCCGTGGGTCTGACGCGAAATTCACTTGAAAAAAATTACAGGCGAACACGCTTGATAGGTATGTGATTTCCAAATTTTCCTTTATTAAGTTCTGAGGTAGAATTTGTGCAGGTAGACTGAAGATAAAGCTCAGGAACAGATTTTCCTGAGGACTGTGGGAAGGATTGAAAAGGCCCTTCTGAGGAGACCTCTTCTCTTAAACTCTTACAGATCACACCTGGGCAGAATTCTGTTGGCCAGCAGGTGTGGTTATCTTGCTCAAAACTCCTCCCCCTTTGTGCCATGCTAAGTATCTTGCTTGTGTTCCCTGCTCCCCATTTCCCATGTGCTCATGCAATGTCCTCGGGCCCCAATTCCCAGTGTGCAAACTTAGTGAGAACAAAGTGTCTGTGCTTCCCAGGACCTCACTGTGCCCCTTTTCTGTCCCTGCACAGCGTGAGGGAGGGAGGGCACATATGGCTGGCACAGGGCAGCTCTGAGGTCAGTGAAAGAGAATGCTGGAAAGGGTGGGAATTGGGGAAAGATGGCTTTTCTAAACAGGCACCACCCTGCCTCCTTTTACTTCTTCCTTTTGTTAAAAGCAGTGCTAGAAAGTGTCGTGCCTTCCAATCTTGATGTTTTCATCTCTGTACACTCATGTTTATAGGAGCTCAAACCTGGAAGTAACCCAGGTGTCTCCCAGGAAGCTAAGAAAGGTGTGTTTCATATGTGCGGTGGAACACAACTCAGCTGTTAAAAATGGTGACGTTGTCTCTTTGGTCCTATCTTGGATGGAGCCTGAAGGAATCTTGTTAAGTGAGATCACTTAGAAGAAGAAGAAGGAATACGGGATGATGTCACTCTTGGGAAGAGTTTAAGAAACAACAACAGAAGGGGAAACACAAAGTCAGACTTGGACTGGGTTTGGTGTATTGCACCAAAGCAAAGGACTCTGGGGAAGGGGGTGTGGGGTGTTTTGAGATCCTGGTACATGATCATAGAAAAAGGGATGAACTTATAATGACCCTGGATCCATACTCCCAGAGGGATAACGAGTAGGAAAGCTATCAGAGGAGGGGATGGGATACTGAGTTCTGGTTGTGGGAACTGTGTGGAGTTGTACCCCTCTTATCCTATGGTTTCTGTGAGTGTTTCCTTTTTATAAATAAAAATAAAAAACATATTTTAGAGACAACAATAAGTAAATTCAGATATAGGAAAGAATATGCTTAAGAAACTCACAGCAGCTCAAATGGATACCATAACTAAGATGGAATGATGAAAGTCTAAAAACAAAAGAAAAAGCAAAAGGGGTACAGAGACTTCTGCAGAGATTTTGTAGATAACAGGGAGGTGAGAAATTGAGGCCATGTGTCAATCATGGTCCTGCAGACCATTAACCCCATAATGAAATGATATATATTTAAAAAACCACGCATATTTAATCTCTGACGCAATAATTTTACTTCTTGACTTTCCTGAAAAGACAAGCATGCAAAAATAGACATGTGTTACCTGTATTTGAAATATCACTGAGTAGAAGTAGCCTAAGTATTACTTGAAGACAAAACAAACTCTAGCTACACAATGAAGGGAAAAAACACAGTGCTGAGGCATCTCATAGGCACCTCCTCTCACCCCTGTTGCTAAGCTGCCTTCCCCAGGCTCGTTTTTTTTTTCTCATTCTTTTTATTTCAGAGAAAGGAAGAGACAGGGGTGAGGTGCCACAACAGTGCTCTACTCCTATATGGTGTCAGCAGTTCAAATCCAGGTACTTCAAAGGAACATGAGTAGAACAATTATTTAGTAAAGCACTTTAAAAAAAAAAATAGGACAGAGAAATGGAGAGAGGAGGGGCAGACAGAGAGGGGGAGAGAAAGATAGACACCTGCAGACCTGCTTCACCACCTGTGAAGCGACTCCCCTGCAGGTGGGGAGCCTGAGGCTGGAACCAGGATCCTTCCACAGGTCCTTGTGCTCTGTGCCACCTGTGCTTAACCCACCACGCTACTGCCTGACTCCCTAGTAAAGCACTTTTTTTAATTTAAATTTATTTATTCCTTTTGTTGCCCTTGTTGTTTTTTTGTTGTAGTTATTATTGATGTCATTGTTGTTGAATAGGACAGAGTGAAATGGAGAGAGGAGGGGAAGACAGAGGGGGAGAGAAAGACAGACACCTGCAGACCTGCTTCACTACCTGTGAAGTGACTCCCCTGCAAGTGGGGAGCTGGGGGATCGAACCCGGATCCTTCCTCTGGTCCTTGTGCTTAGCGCCACCTGCGCTTAACCCACTGCACTACCGCCTGACTCCCAAGCATTTTTATAAATTGTTAATCAACTATAGCTGCCTGTGCCCACTAGTTCTTTTTTAAATAATTTTTAATTTCATTTATTTATTATTGGATAGAGACAGAGAAAAATTGAGAGGGGATGAGGAGATGGAAAGGGAGAGAGACAGAGAGACACCTGCAGTCCTACTTCACCACTTGTGAAGCTTTCCCAGGTGGGGACCAGGGGCTTGAACCCGAGTCCTTGTGCACTGTAATGTGTGTGCTTACCCAGATGCACCACCACCTGGCCCTGTCCACTAGCTCTGTACTCCTGAGGTTCAGACAGTATTTACTTGCAGTGTTTGCTAATCCTCCGGTAGAGACCCTCAGATTCTCTTCCATTCCTTATTCAGACAACAGGAAGATCATGAACACTGAAGCCCAGCCCAAGGGTGGAGGAAGAAGAAAGGATTGTATGTGGGAATCAGGCGGTGGTGCAGCGGGTTAAGCGCACGTGGTGCAAGGCGCAAGGACCTGAGTAAGGATCCCGGTTGGGGCCCTGGCTCCCCACCTGCAGGGGAGTCACTTCACAGGCGGTGAAGCAGGTCTGCAGGTGTCTGTCTTTCTCTCCCCCTCTCTGTCTTCCCCTCCCCTCTCCATTTCTCTGTGCCCTATCCAGCAAAAACGACATCAATAACCGCAACAGTGTTAAACAACAAGGGCAACGAAAGGGAAAATAAATAAATAAAATTTTTAAAAAGGAGTGTGTGTGTGTATGTGGGGGGGGGGGGTTCACTACTGCCCAGCTGCCACTGTTAGCTGCATGCCCTTTTGCAAAATAAATAAATAAACACCTTTCTTCAACTTCTTACCTTTTGGTTTGACAATTAATTTTTTAAAATATTTATTTATTTATCATTGGGTAGAGACAGAGAGAAATTGAGAGGGGAGAGAGAGAGATAGAGAGGGAGAGAGACAGAGAGACACCTTCAGCCCTGCCTCACCACTTGTGAAGCTTTCCCCCTGCAGGTGGGGACCAGGGGCTTGAACCCAGGTCCTTGCACACTGTAGTGTATGCACTTAACCAGAAGCGCCACCGCCCTGCCCCGACAATTAATTTTAACTGGACATTATCTACAACAGCAAATAAGGGGTGTGCTCTACCAGTCTTCTACCTTTTTCTTCATTCTGCCAAGAACATAGATTTTCGAGGCCATGAAGCTAGCAGGACTGACCTGGGAGATCTTGGTGGTGAGAGTGGGTGTGGGTGGTCAGTACAGGATGTCCTCAGCTGTGACCGTGGCCTCTTCGATTTTGGTCTTTATCTCTGGGAGGGGGATCTGGCTGATGGCCACCACCACCAGGCTGGCAGCATGGGCCGAGGCGCTGGCCACGCAGATCCAGAAAGACTCCTCATAGCGCTCCTCCACCACCACGAAGCGGAAGAGCTTCTCCTGGAAGTTGGCGATCCGCTCTGTCAGGTTGTGAAATTTCACCGCAGCCAGGAAGCTGGCGAGGGCCAAAGCCACCACACCACCTGTAACCCACAGGAGTCAAGGTCACCTCCAGAAGTTCTCAATCTCTCTCTCTCTCTTCCTCTTTCCTTCTCTCAAAATATTTGGGCTGCTATATTTTCATTTTCTTATATTTAATAGGACAGAGAGAAATTGAGAGTAGAAGGGAGATGGTGATCTAGGATATAATAATAATTACAAACTTATGGGCTAGGTCAAAAAGACATCTATAAATTCCAAGCTTGCTTATCTATTTCTTTATTTTGAATAGAGACAGAGAGAATTTCAGTTGGGGAGAGGAGAGACAGAGGGGGAGAGGAAGAGGCTGGCAGCACTGCTTTACCCAGCCATGAAGCTCTCCCACTGAAGGTGGGGACCAGGGGCTTGAATCTTGTGTACTTCATAAGGAATTTTGCTCCATACTCCCGGAGAGGGAGAAATGTTAGGGGAAAATGACCAGATGACTCTGAAACCCAATTCCATCAGGACCCAGAAAGAGAAGAGGAAAAAAAGGAAGAACATTCCGAAGTAGCAATAGGTATAGGTGTGACTCAGAAAGGAAGAGGAGGCAGAACCATAGGGGAAAAAAGGAGGCAAATATATAAAAATCTAGATAGTTATAGAAATAATAGTCAACCCATATCTGTGACCTTGGGAGAACCACTACATTTCTGATGGAGGAAATGGGGACACAGAACTCTGGCGGTGGAATCGCACTGGTTATTCTGTGAATCACTAATAAAAAATGCAGAAAAGATTTATTTATTGATGGGAAGTGGTGGAGAATCTGGGTGCTATCCATGGCAAGACACACACCTATCTACTGAGCTATCCTCTGATCTTCAAAGGCACTTCTTTCCTCCTTCCTTTCTTTTTCCCTTTCTTTCCTTCATTCTTTCTCTTTCTTTCTTTCTCTTTCTTTCTTTCTTTCTTTCTTCCTTTCTTCCTTTCTTTCCTTCTTTCTTTTGTAATGGGGGCAGGAACTCAAGATGTCACACATTCCTGACACTGCTCAGTAGCCTTCTGGGATCTTTCTCTCTCTCTCTCTCTCTCTCTCTCTCTCTCTTTCTTTCTTATTTCTTTCTCCCCTCCATTCTTTTCTTTCTTTCTTTTTTTTTTCTCCCACCAGGGTTATTGCTGGGCTTGGTGCTTGCACCATGAATCCACCGCTCCTGGAGGATTCCCCCTTTTGTTGCCCTTGTTGTTGTAGCCTCGTTGTTATTATTATTATTTATTGTTGTTATTATTATTGCCATTGTTGATGTTGTTCGTTGTTGGATAGGACAGAAAGAAATGGAGAGAGGAGGGGAAGACAGAGAGGGGGAGAGAAAGATAGACACCTGCAGACCTGCTTCACCGCCTGTGAAGCGACTCCCCTGCAGTTGGGGAGCCGGGGGCTCGAACCGGGATCCTTACGCCGGTCCTTGTGCTTTGTGCCACATGTGCTTAACCCACTGCACCACCGCCCAACCTCCCCTCCCTGCTTTCCTTCCTTCCTTCCTTCCTTCCTTCCTTCCTTCCTTCCTTCCTTCCTCTCTTTCTTTCTTTCTTTCTTTCTTTCTCACTTTTCATTTAGGAAGAGAGAGAGTGAGGAGAGACAACACAGCATTGTTCCACCATTCACAGAGCTTCTCTTGGCTTCCATGGGGTGCCAGGGCTAGAACCCAGGGCCTGGAGCATGGCAAGGCCTGTTTCCTGCTGTGTGAACTCTCAGACTGCTGCAGCCTTTAAGAAGGAGAACATTCGTGTTCACCTAGAAAAGTTAGAGACCCAGGGAATCAGTGGCTGAGGTGGGCATTTTAGTTAATTATTTTATTTAATCTGTTGTAATAAGAGTGTCTTATATGTTCAGCACTACTGCTGAACAGCTTACCTGTGCTGATTTTATTTTTAATTCTTTATATTGGGGTGGAGGAGATAGCTAGATAGATGACAGATGGATGGATAGATAGATAGATTGATTGATTGACTGATTGATAGAGGCCTTCCATGGTGCTTCCATATGGTAGCAAGAGGGGAAGAGGAGAAACATTATAGCAGTGCTTCACCATCCATGGTGCTTATACGGTACCAGGACTTGAACCCAGGCCCTCATGCATGGCAAAATGTGTCCTCCACCAGGTACACTATCTCCATTTCCCCCCAAGACATGCATTAAGCCCTTCATACCTTCCTCCAGCTACTTAAAACAGCCCAGTGATGCGAGAGCCTTCCTTACCTGCAAGCACGTTCCATAGGCAGATGCCCCCGGGGCCGTTGACTGCCCTGTAGGGCACCTGTACCATGTTGAGAATGGCGAAGCCCATGCTGACCAGTGCCAGGGCCAAGGCCAGGAAAAGCAGCAAGAGGATGGTCACATGTAGGCTTGCATTCAGCTCCCTCACCACATGCGGGAAGACTGGGGAGAGAGACCGGGGCTCAGCTCACATCCCTCAAGTCCAAGTGTGAACCAGGACTGCAGCAAAAGCTTGAACAGAGGGGTGTGGGGGCTGGAGCAGCAGGCCTGGGGCTGCAAATGCCAGGATCCTTCCCCATCTGAGTTCAGGCTCCACGTTTGCTCCTTGTAGATGACCCAGAAAATTCTCCTCCTGGGAGTGCACCAAAGTCCAAAGAGAGCCTAGCTGGAAACTCATGTGTCTGCTTATTAATTTAATTTTTTTAAAGATTAAAGAACATGAACCCAGATCCTTGTGTATGATTATATGTGCACCGAACCAGGTAAGCTGCAACTGAGCCCCGTGAGAGTCTTTTTGCATCATTATGCTATCTCCCCGCCCATTCAATATTTATTATTAAAAAAAAGGTTTATGGGAGGGGACCAGATGGTGGTGTACTTGGGTAAGTGCACGCACTACAGTGTGCAAGGACCCAGGTTCAAGCCCCTGATCCCCACCTGCAAAGGGAATGCTTTGCAAGTGGTGAAGCAGGGCTGCAGGTGTCTCTCTGTCTCTCTCCTTCTTTATCTCCCCCACCTCTCAAGTTTTCTCTGTCATTATCCAATAATAAATAAATTAAATAAAAAATGTAAAAGATTTTTAAAAAGATTTATGGGTGGTGGTGGGGGGATTTATACAGAAGGGACAAGGTGGTGGCGCACCTGGTTAAGCACACGCATTACAATGCACAAGGATCCAGGTTCCAGCCCCACTTCCCACCTGCAGGGGGAAAGCTTCAAGAGAGGTGAAGCAGGTTTGCAGGTGTCTCTCTGCCTCTCTCCCTTTCTATCTCCCCTTCGCCTCTCAATTTCTGGTTATCTCTATCCCATAGATACATAAAGATAATAAAAATTAAGAACAAAAAGAAAAGTCACACACACAGACACACACACACACACACACACCTACACACCTCAGAGCATTGCTCAGCTCTGACATATGCTGGTCAGGATCTTGGATCTGGGGCCTTTGGCACCTAAGGCTGCAAGTTCTGTGCTCTAATGCTTATCTGTTTCCATGTCCTCCTGGGAAGATTTGATGGATGCCTTTCCCACGTATCTCTGCCCTTGAAGTCAAGGTAGCACTACAGAATTACAGATCGGGTTGTCAGAGACGTCATGGTGTGTTCTTCTGTACAAACCTGTGATGACCTTCCTGACAACCCAGCATTCTGACCTTCTCCCTTCTAGGTGTCTGTTCTACTTGGAAGTTTCCAGACACTCCACACTCATGTCCTTGGTTTTGACCTGCTCTTTCCAGTTCTGTTTCTACTGTTCTCTCCTTCTACATGCCTATATCCATGTATCGGAAACAGTGTATCTTGGAAACTGAGCTTCTTTTATAAATTATCTTTGTTGGATTGAGATAACCAGAAATCAAGAGAGAAGGGGATGATAGAGTGAAAGAGACAGAGAGACACCTGCAGTCCTGCTTCACCACTTGCAAAGTCTTCTCCTTGCACGTGGGGATCAGGGGCTTGAACCCCAGTCTTTACTCACTGTCATGCGTGCATTGTGTGTGCTTAACCACGTGTGCCACTGCCTGGCCCCTGGAAACTGAGTTTTTAAAAAAAATATTTATTTATTCATTCCCTTTTGTTCCCCTTATTGTTTTATTGTTGTAGTTATTATTGTTGTCTGTCGGGCTGTACCGCAGAGAAGGGAGAGGAGATCCGGAGCCAATAGGGAACACAAATCTTTATTTGCATAGGCACCTCAGAGTTGGGTGAGAGCATAGTGGTTCGGGCCATGAGGAGGTAGCAAAAATGGCCACCTCCCAGACCATCCAATGTGGAAAACGGGCAAGAGAGATGAGGGGCGGGCGGAAGAAGAAGGACTTTATAGGGCAACAACCAGGAGTGACATGTCGGGACAGGATTGGTTGAAAAAGTCACTGCGAGAATATAGCGGGAAGTGGCAAAGCCTGAGGGGACAGCTTGGCAGATGTGACTGCATCTGCATAATTCCCCAGCAGTTGTTGTTCTTGATGTCATTGTTGTTGGATAGGACAGAGAGAAATGGAGAGAGGAGGGGAAGACAGAGAGGGGGGAGAGAAAGACAGACACCTGCAGACCTGCTTCACCGCCTGTGAAGCGACTCCCCTGCAGGTGGGGAGCCGGGGGCTCGAACCGGGATCCTTACACGGGTCTTTGTGCTTTGTGCCACCTGTATTTAACCCGCTGAGCTACCGCCCAACTCCCAAGATTTTTTTTTTAATCAACAAACTTCACTGTTCAGTCTCCCTTCCCCTTGTTTCTTTCCAGCTCTGTGTCCGTTAAGCTAATTTTTAAAAAATTATTTGTTATGAATAGTATGTTACAAGATTATAAGACCAAAGTTCCACAGCACACCTACCACCCGAGTTCTGTATCCCACCCTCCCACCTACCAAAGAGAACCACCAGAGTTCACACAAGTCTTACAGTTTGCTTGCTTCTGTTTTGTTTGGACTATTTTTTTGGCAAGTTCTTATAAATCATATCTCTAGATTCCACATGTGAGTGAAAACATCTGGGAGTTGTTTTTTATTTCTTTCCTTATTTAACTAAGCATCATCACCTCCAGTTCCATCCATTTTTGTCTCAAAGGACACAATATCATCTTTTAAAAAATATATATATATTTTATTGGGAGTCGGGCAGTAGCGCAGCGGGTTAAGCGCACACGGCACAAAGCGCAAGGGCTGGAGTAGGGATAAAATTTGGGGAGTCAGGCGGTAGTGCAGCGGGTTAAACGCGGGTGGCACAAAGCACAAGAACCAGCGTAAGGATCCTGGTTCAAACCCCCAGATCCCCACTGCAGGAGGTCGCTTTGCAAGCGGTGAAGCAAGTCTGCAGGTGTCTGTCTTTCTCTCCTCCTCTCTGTCTTCCCCTCCTCTCTCCTTTCTCTCTTCCCTATCCAACAACAACAGCAGCTATCACAACAATAACAACTACAACAAGCACAACAACAAGGGCAACAAAATGGGAAAAAACAGCCTCCAGAAGCAGTGGATTCATAGAGCAGGCACCAAACCCCAGCAACAACTTTGGAGGCAAAAAAATATATACCTTATTTATTTATTAGTGAGAAAGATAGGAGGAGAGAGAGAAAAAACTAAACATCACTCTGTTACATGTGCTGCTGGGGACTGAACTCAGTACCCTATGCTTGAGAGTCCAAGGCTTTATCCACTGTGCCATATCCCAGGCCACCACAACGTCATCCTTTTTGGATTACAGAGTAGTCATCCATGGAATATATATCCCATAACTTTTTATGCTTATTTGTTTGTTTCAGTTTCTCAGACACTTTTTTATTTCAAACATGGAGAAGAAGCTGATATTTATAGCTGGCAAAATAGTTCATTGGGATAGCATGCTTACTCTGCCAGACACTTGACTCAGGTTCGAGCCTGGGCCTTCACTGTATTGGAGTAAGCTTTGCTACATTGGTCTCTCTCCCTCTCCCTCTCCCTCTCCCTCTCCCTCTCCCTCTCCCTCTCCCTCTCCCTCTCCCTCTCCCTCTCCCTCTCCCTCTCCCTCTCCCTCTCCCTCTCCCTCTCCCTCTCCCTCTCTGTCAAAACAGAATAGAAAAGCTAGGTTGAGCAGTGGCTCACCTGGTGAGAACACATGTTACTGTGGGTAATGACCCAGGTTTGAGCCTTCTAGCTCCCACCCACACAAAGGAGAAGCTTCATGAGTGATAGAGCAGTGTTGCACGTGTCTCTCCTCTCTCCCTCTCTTTGCTTCTCAACCTCTGTTAAAAAGGAAGAAATGGGTTTCTCTCTGTGTGTGTGTCTCTCTCTGCATCTCTCTCAAAAAATAAAATAAATAAAATTTAAAAAAAAGAAGAAGAAAGAAAGAAATGACTACTAAGAGAAATGACTACTAGGGGGAAATGACTACTAGGAGAGGTGGAGTCATATAGGCACCAAGGCCCAGTGATAACCCTGGTGGCAAAATAAAGAAATGAAATGAAATAAAATGGCCAGCAAGGCAGCCCAAGACAGCAGGTGTATATATTGCTGTTCTCTACTCCCCAGTTTGTCACAGCAGGCTGAGGGGAAGAACACAGGCTGCCAGCTATTGAATGCACATGCTACCATGCCTAAGGACCTGGCTGTCACCCCCTTGTCCCCACCTTCAGAAGGGCAGCTTCACGAGTGGTGAAGCAGTGCTGCAGCTGCCGTTTTCTCTCCTTCTCTATCTCCCCCTTCCTTCTTGATTTCTCTCTGTCTCTATCGAACAACAGCAAAAGTAAATAAACAAGGGGCCAGGCACTGGCACACCTGGTTAAGTGCACACAGTACAGTGCACAAGGACCCAGGTTCAAGGCCCTGGTCCCTCCATGCAGAGGCAAACTTCACAAGTGGTGAAACAGGTTTGCAAGTCTCTCTCTCTCTCATTTTCTACCTCCCCCACCCCTCTCAATTTCTCTCTTTCTCTATCTAATAAATAGATAATAAAAAAGTAAATAAAATATTTTTAAAAGGAGAGGTGTGTTAACAATGAGCAGAATTCTCACACATATAACCACTTGATCTTTTTTTTTTTAAAAAAAGTATTTATTTAGGAATGGGGAAATAGCATAATGGTTTTGCAAAACGACTTTGAGCTCTGAATCCCCAGTTTCAATCCCCTGCACTACCATAAACCAGAGCTGAGCAATGCTTTGGTGAAAAAAAAACAACTTTAGATATATTTATTTATTTATTTATTTTGCTTTTCTCAGAGCTCTGGCTTACAGTGGAGCTGGGAATTGAACCTTCAGGCATAGAAGTCTTTCTGCATAACCAGTATGGTATCTTCCCAACCCACCACTTGATCTTTTTCATAGTTACTAGTATTTATAAAAGAGACAAACTCCAGGGCTATACAAATCATTAAAAATAAACATTGCTGTAAATCTTTACAGAAAAGATTGTCTTGGGGTTGGTCAAGAATTTTTGGTATTGTGGAGATGGTGTAGCGGATAAAGCACTGGACTCTCAAGCATCAGGTCTCCAGATCAATGCCCAGAAGCACATGTACCAGAGTGATGTCTGGTTCTTTCTCTCTCTCTCTCTCTCTCTCTCTTCCTATCTTTCTCAGGAATAAAAAACATCTTAAAATTTTTTTTGGTATTTAATATTGTGATATATATATGTATATATATATATGTATACATACTTTATTTATTTAATTTTACTGGGAAAGAGATACAGAGAGAAAGACCACAGTACTGCTGAACTCTGATTTGTGGTGGTGCAGAGGACTGAACCTGGGATCTGAATGCCTTAGGCATGAAAGTCTTGCATAAACATCATGCTGTGTCCCCAGCCAAGGAATACATATTTTTTTAAATAAAAAATGATCTAGTGTGTTGAATTCAAAGTCCCCCCTTTTAACTCTCAATTTGGGGGTAGGGCAGTGGTACACTTGGTTGAGCGCACTTTACCATGCACAGGGACCTGGGTTCGAACGAACCCCTGCTCCCCGCCTATGGTGGGTGGAGAAAAAGTTTCATGAGTGGTGAAGCAGGTCTGAAGGTGTCCGTCTTTATCTGCCTCCCACTCATCTCTCAGTTTCTCTCTGTCTTATCAAATAAATAGAGGTGAAAAAAATTAAATAAAAGGAAAGAATGACCACCAGGATCAGTGGATTCGTAGTATATGCACCAAGCCCTAGTGATGGCCCTGGTAGCGATAAGAAAAAAAACATTTAGAGAGTGGGGGGGCCAGACAGTGACTAAGTGCTCACATTACAGTGCACCAGGGCCCTGGCTCAAGTCTCTGGCTCCCATCTGCAGGGGAAAAGCCTCATGAGAGGTGAAGAAGGGCTGCAGGTGTCTCTGTCTTTCTCCTTCTCTATCTCCCCCTCCCTCTCAATTTCTTTTGGTCTCTATCCAACAATAAAAATGAATAAATAGATTTTATAAAAAGAGAGAGGAAGGGAGAGAAAGAAGAGTGGAACAAGAGAGAGACACCTCAGCCCTCCTTTTCCATCTTTGGAGCATCCTGTGCTGTCCATGATACATGGTAGTAGGGCTTGAACCCAGGGCCACAAGCATGGTAAGACTTGCACTTCATTGGCTGGCTGAGCTCTCTTTGGTACCTCCCTTCCATTATGCTTTAGAGAGAACCAGCAGGAGAATTCTACATATAGACACAAGCACTCTCGCACACACCAGCACCATCATCCCCACCAGGTCGCGTTTTCCAGAGCCAGCTTCACGCTTCCATATACTCACTGGTGAAATGGGACTGACGGCCTCCGAGCCCGCACTGCCGCACCTTACACCCCTGGAAGAGCCCGTAGTAAATGTCCCCGATGAACTTGACCAGCTCTGGATCCGTGGCATTGACCAGGTCCACTCCCGTCTGACACAGGATTTTCCCACTCAGCCAGTGGGGCACAGCCAGGGCAGTGATGAGGAGGAGGAAGGAGGAGAGGCTGAGCAAGGAGGCCAGCCCATACCACGTCTTCTTGAACCACCCAGGCATCCTAATGGGTGCAGGTCATGCCCATGGAGGCCTCAGCAGGGTTGGGCGACGAGGGCATCATCTGGGTGCTCTGCGATTGAGGGCGGCTCTGCTTGGCCATGTCAATACATCAAGGGCACCCTCCGGCTCTCCCTGGGTGCCTGCCGCCCAGGTGGTGTTTACTACAAGCACATGTGGACTTCTGGTGCTCCTGACTCTGGTGAGCATGGGGAGCATGTTACTAAGGGAAGTAATTCTATCCCTCCCACTGGATTAAAGTTTCAGCCTTAGGGTTTGTTTCTTTGTTTCTCGTTTCAAGTATTTAAATAGCCCTCTTAATGACCAGGATGTTATAAACAGGCAAGACCAGGTAGATTGGAAAAGCTACTACTAATCGGTTTAAAAAAAAAAAAAAAGCAAGGTAGGAGAAAAGCCAAAAATTCAAGGGGTAGAAGCAGAATATTGCTAAGAATGTATGGTACCAAACATCAATCTCTTTGACGTGTGTCTGGCCATTTCTTTAATGTCACAGCTGTCAGCATCCTCCAAACCATTAATGCAAGAAGTGGACTCTAGTTGCTAGGCTTTTAGCTGCAGTGTGTCAGAATGTCTTTATAATTCCTGGATTTATCACAGAATGAGCCTGCTGTGGGTAAAACTGTAACGTGAACCAACTTGTGGCTAGTGGAAGATGGTGGGGTGGAGATAACTGGACCCCAACAATTAAGAGTTCTTTTCTGCTTCTGTCCCTCATGCCACCTAAAAGGGCACAGAAAAATATTTCTTTCTTTTTTTTTTTTAAATGTCTTTATTGGGGAATTAATGTTTTACATTCGACAGTAAATACAATAGTTTGTACATGCACAACATTTCCCAGTTTTCCATATAACTTCATTATATATAACTCACTGTCATCCTCCTTGGACCTGTATTCTCCCCACCCCCACCCCAGAGTCTTTTACTTTGGTGCAATATGCCAAGTCCAGTTCCGGTTCTACTTGTGTTTGCTCTTCTGATATTGTTTTTCAACTTCTGCCTGAGAGTGAGATCATCCTATATTCATCCTTCTGTTTCTGACTTCTTTCACTTAACATGAATTAGAAAAATATTTCTTTCTAGTCTGTTTGCAAGTCATAACCCCACATACTGGTGAAGTTGATCTGGTCCACCAGCAATTTTTCTTTGATAGGATTTATTTATTTTGGATAGAGACAAAGAGCAATTGAGAAGGGAGGGGGAGATAGAGAGAGGGAGAGGAGAGACACCTGCAGGCCTGTTTCACTTCCTTCTGGCAGATGGGGCTTGGGGGCTTGAACCTATAATGTGTGTTATAAACCAAGGGAGCCACCACCGTTCAAGCCACTTTGTCTTTTTCCTTTCAGCCTATAGGGTTTATGCTGGAAGCATCACGCAGTGCATGGGACTCCAGTGCATGTGGTCACAGCTTTGCATCCTAGCTACCACACACATCAACGCTGAGCAGTTCTATGATATTATAATCTACTGCAGTTTGGGGGATCACTCTTGCAGTGATTTTTATAATTTTTAAACATGCCCCCTCCACAAGATAGGTATTTAAATACACCCTACTTGCCCACAAATGGAAGAGGACTGATACTCACAATCTATAAGAGTTTCTTCGAACTGGAACAGAAATCATGATAAAAACAATACTAGTGGGGTCAGGAAGGTGGCTCAGAGATAGAGTACCTCCCTGGTAAGAGGCCCTGGGTTCCATCCCTGAACAATATAAAAATGAGAAAGATGAAATGGAATTAAAAGAAAGAAAATAAATGGAATATCATTAAGGGTGGAGTAGTGGTTTGGTCTTTTACACACATACACACAACACTTAAAAATTGGACAACGAGTGCCACCCCAGCATGCTTCACTTCAGACTGTGTCCAGAGACTTCAGTCACCAGGTTCCAGACGCCATCAGGATGCCGGCCAGGTTTCCCTCGACTGAAGACCCCACCAATGCGTCCTGGAGCTCTGATTCCCCAGAGACTCACCCTACTAGGGAAAGAGAGAGGCAGACTGGGAGTATGGATTGACCAGTCAACGCCCATGTTCAGCGGGGAAGCAATTACAGTAGCCAGGCCTTCCACCTTCTGCAACCCACAACGACCCTGGGTCCATTCTCCCAGAGGGATAGAGAATGGGAAAGCTATTGGAGAGGGGATGGGATATGGAGATTGGGTGGCAGGAATTGTGTGGAGTTGTACCCTCCCCCCATCCTATGATTTTGTTAATGTCTCCTTTCTTAAAAAAAAAAAAAAAAAAAAAGTGAAAAAAAATTGGACCAAGTCTGGCCTTTCAGCCATTATGTCCCAATGTGATGCTCTGGTTCACCCCCCTCTCTCTCTTATTGATAATAACTCTTTAAAATATATTGTTAGTCGGGCAGTAGCACTGTAGGTTAAGCTCATGTGGTGCAAAGCTCAAGGACCGACATAAGGATTCCGGTTCGAGACCCCGGCTCCTCACCAACAGGGGAGTCGCTTCACAAGTGGTGAAGCAGGTCTGCTCCCCCTCTCTGTCTTCCCCTTCTCTCTCCATTTCTCTCTGTCCTATCTTAACAACGATGACAATAATAATAACTACAACAATAAAACACAACAAGGGCAACAAAAGGGGATAAATAAATAAATAAATATTTTTAAAAATATTGTTAATAGCTGCTTGGGAGGTGGCACAGTCATAGAATACAGGATGTATATGCTTGAGAGCCTGAGTTCTGTCAAGGTGCCTCATATGCCAGAGTGATGCTCTGCTTCTCTCCCATAAATACAGACACACAAAAGTCAATCTTCATCCCAGACAATATTTTTAGTCCACCTGCATGTTAGATATCAGGCTCAAGCAAAAATTACTAAAGTCATGGCCCCCTTGGAACATACCTAAAATAGACTCCCTAACTTCTTCTCACAACATGAAGATCCCAAATTTCATCTGTTCTATTCCTATCTTTGGGTTCCTGTTTATTAAACAAATTGTCCTGCTTTATATATTATCACCTTTTAGCCACCAAGATGCAGATACTACTATGACACCATACTGACTTTCCTCACCACTGTGTCCTGGAACCTCACCTCCCTGGAGCTCTGCCCCACTAGGGAAAAATAGAAACAGGTTGGGGGTATGGATCCACCTGCCAACACCCATATCCAGTGAAGAAGCAATTACAGAAGCCAAAACTCCCACTTTCTGCACCCCATAAAGAATTTTGGTCCATACTCCCAGAGGGATAAAGAATAGAGAAGTCTCCAGTGGAGAGGATAGGATACATAAGTCTGGTGGTGAGAACTGTGTGGAATTGTTCCCCTGTTATCTTACAATCTTATTAATCATTATTAAATCATTAATAAAAATAACCCCTTCAGTTGTAATACTAATTTTGCTCCATTGGCATTTGCCAAACTCCTATTGTGGTCACACATTGCTCTGAGCACTCCAGCATCCCTTTTAAAAACCTTTTCATAAACTCTAGGAAGACGGTATTCTCATTTTACTGGGATGAACCTGAGTGACAGAGCAGAGAGTAAACTACTTAGGAAACATGTAGCTGTTAAACTGGCATGTGAAGACTGGGGAGATAGCCTAGTGGTTCTGCAAAAAGACTTTCATGCCTGAAGCACTAAAAGTTCTAGGTTTAGTGTCTATAACCACCATAAGCCAGAGTTGAACAGTGGTCTGATTTTAAAAAAAAAGAACAAGAATGGAATACTACTCAGCTGTTAAGAATGACGAAGTCTTCTTCTTGGCCTCATCTTGGATGGAGCTTGAAGGAATCATGTTAAGTGAGATAAGTCAGAAAGAGAAGGAGGAATATAGGATGATCTCACTCATGGGCAGAACTTAAGAAATGAGAACAGAAACGAGAGACACAAAGTAGAACTTGGTCTGGATTTGGTATATGGCACCAAAGCAAAGGACTCTGGGGAAGGAGGGCAAGGAGGGGGCTTGGGAGGGGGCTTTGGGCTGCATGATGATGGAAAAGGACCAAGTTGAGGGTGAGAGTGTTTTGCAGACACCTGCCATGGTGAGATGAGAAACTGAACCCATGTGTTAACAACTAGACTGTAAACCATTGACCCTTCTTTGCATTGCCTTGCCAATGCCCATGTCCAGTGAAGAAGCAATTATAGAAGCTAGAACTCCCATGTTCTGCACCCCAAGAAGAATTTTGGTCCATACTCCCAGAGGGAGAGAAATGTTAAGGGAAGATGATCTGAATTCCTATTCCATCAGGACCTGGAGAGAGAAGGAAAAAAAAACAAAGGACATTTGAAAGTAGTAATAGGTGTAGGTGTGACTTAAAAAGGAAAAGAAGGCAGGGACATAAGAAAGAAAGGCCAAATATTTACAAATCTAGACAGATAATTATAGAAATAGTAGTTAACTCATATCGGCAACCTTGGGAGAATGACTAGTTTCCAACGGAGGGAATGGGGACACAGAACTCTGGTGGTAGGAAAGGTATGGAATTATACCCCTGTTACCTTATAATTTTGTAAATCAATATTAAGTCACTAATAAGAAAACCATTAATACCTCAGTACAATGACAAAAAACAAGACAACAAAAACAAAATTTGGTGGCTTTTAGATTAGCTGCTAGATTATATTTAATGCATTGATAAAGTGTTACATAATAACAACAGCAAACCCAAAACTCAGCTAAATAAATACTCAGCATCTTCCACTCTGGTTTGGAGGAGAAACATGGCTGCCCTGTCTGATGTGTCCACTTGAGCTCAGCCTTCCCCCCAGTCCACCTGCTCTCCACCTTTCTGAGCCCTGTGCCCTGCTCTGCCCTGGGACAATGACAAAGGGCTGCCAAAGACACCTACAAATCAGCCCCTTTGGAAGACTGTATGGAGAGTCCTTAAACAAATAAAAATGGAAATACCTTATGGCCCTCCTAGTAGCCCTGCTAGGCATTTATCCGCCAGACACTCAAGTACTAATTTGAAGAGGCATATGCACCCCTATGTTCATAACTGTATTATTCACAACAACCAAAGTGTGGAAGCAGCCTAAATGCCCACCAACATATGACTGGCTAAAGAAGTTATGGGATATGTACTCCATGGAATACTACTCTGCAATCAAAAAAGAGAATTTTCTGTCCTTTGGGACAAAATGGATGGAACCAGAGGTGATTGTGCTTTGCAAAATAATAATAATAAAATAATAATAATAAAATAAGAGATGAAAGATGGCTACTGGATTGTTGAAGAGTTTCCTGATCCCAGACTTGCTGATATTTGTTATTGGCAATCCTGCTGATTTTTACCAAAGCCCCCATGTTTGCAAAAACATGTCTGCTTGTTGTTTGTTTGTCAGGCACATTTATTTGTCTAAAAATATCAGGAGGGGGTCAGGCGGTAGCGCAGCAGGTTAAGTGCAGGTGGCACAAAGTGCAAGGACTGGCATAAATATCCCAGTTCGAGCCCTCAGCACCCCACCTGCAGGGGAGTTGCTTCACAAGAGGTGAAGTAGGTATGCAAGTGTCTGTCTTTCCCCATCTCTGTCTTCCTTTCTTCTCTTTGTCCTAACAACGACGACGACGTCAATAACAACAATAGTAATAATCACAACAATGATTAAAAAAAAAACACAGAGGTCAACAAAGGGGAAAAAAAAGGCTCCAGGAGCAATGCATTCGTGATGCAGGCACTGAGCCACAGCAATAACCCCGGAGGCAAAAAAAAAAATCAGGTGACCATTCCCTTTCTTTCTTTTCTTCTTTCTTCCTTCCTTCCTTCCTTCCTTCCTTCCTTCCTTCCTTCCTTCCTTCCTTCCTCTCTTTCTTATTTTGACCCCACCCCCATCACCATCGATAACCACTATAGTTCTCCCACAGTAAATAGGTTGAAAATAGGTTGGCATTTTGCTTTTTTCACATTTGTATACTCAGTCGTCTCTATTCCGCACATGAGTGAAACCATCCTGTAATTGGCCTTCACCTCCTGACTTGCTGCACTGAGCATCATCTTCTCCAATTCCATTCATTTTATCCCAAAGGAGATAACACCATCTCTTTTTATTGTTGCCTAAGTGACCTGTTTCTTCAAGTGTTGACTTTCCTTACAAAGTCCTGCTCTGATGCCAGGTCTGGAATATGTCGAGAGTTAACTTCTTACCAACCCACAGACCTTAGAGATAATGTAAAAATGCAATTATCCACAGCTCTGACCACTGGCATCCCTGACAGTCTGGAGATTATATGTAGGATGACCAAAGAGTAAACTCAGTATTTCTTTGGGCATCAAAGCGATGCACCTGATGGAATGATCATTAGTGGTGGCTATTCTAGTTAGGTTGTAAGCAACCCACACCCACAATTATGATGCTTCCTCCACCATGAAAATTTCTGACCTTTTGATACTGATGTCTAACTAGCTATTATTTGTTCCTAATGCATGTTTCACTTAAAATAAATCTTTGACTTTCCTTGTTCCTTTCTGATGTGATGCATGATTTTTTTTTTTTTTTTGCCTCCAGGGTTATAGCAGGGGCTCAGTGCCTGCCCTACAACTCCACTGCTCCTGGAGGCCATTTTCCCCATTTTATTGTCCTTGTTCTTACTATTGTTATTGTTGCCATTCTGTTGTTGTTGGATAGGACAGAGAGAAATCAAGAGAGGAGAAGGACACAGAGAGGGGGAGAGAAAGATAGATACCTGCATGCCTGCTTCACCACTTGTGAAGCAACTCCCCCTGCAGGTGGAGAGCTGGGGGCTCGAACCGGGATCCCTGAGTGGATGCCTGTGCCTCATGCCATGTGCGATTAACCCACTGAGATACCGCCTGGCCCCATGACGCATGATTTTACCAACAAATACTTTGCAGAAGTTTTGGTCAGTGGCTTACACTCCACACTGTCCCACCTCGGGATGTTTTGTGTGTACCCTTCCAGATCTCTCCAGGTCATTAGCATATGACTGAAGTGAATTTCACTCAACCCTGAGATCCGACGCATCTCCGGGTCCTGGCATCTGGCTGAGGCTCTCCACCCATGTAGCTGCCATACTGGGTGGTTTCACTGAGATGTGAGAACTGATGTACATGAACTTGCAGAAACAAAGACCAACAAAACAACAACTGTCGGGCCTTAAACCAGCCCCCCATCCTCCTTGCTGATACTATGGTTTATTTATTAATAATACTATGGTTTATTAATACCTGCCTGCACGGTATTAATTAATCCCACTGGTTAAACCTTCGCAACAGTTACTATGGAAGTTTTAGACCTTCCCGCTCTTTCCTTGTCTCCACCCCCTTTCCTAGCCATTTCCTTTTCCGACTTGCCACTTCCGGTTAAAAATATATAAAAGGTTGTTTCTGATCAATAAAGATGCATTACATTCCACTCCACCACGAGTTCCTGGTCTCTCGCCCAGGAAGAAACACCCTCACGCTAGCCCGACATACAACAACAGCAACGAACAGCAGACTGCTTCTAAGGCTTTATGAGAACTATGTTGTTAACTTTGGGAAGTGAGAGGCTGAGGACACAGAACTTTGGTACAGGGTGAAGTGTGGAACTATACCCTGAAATCTTAGTCTTGTAAGCCACTGTTGCACGCACAACCCAGAAAGCAGAGTCACCATGTTCTGAGATGCACTATTGAACACACACACGTGAACACACACACACAGGAACACTCACACAGATATGAACACACACAAACACACATGGACAAACCCAGGAAGCAGAGACCTTAGATGCACTATTTTTTTTTTTCTCCAGGATTATTGCTGGGGCTCGGTACCTGCACCACAAATCTACTGTTCCTGGAGGTTATTTTTTCTCTTTTGTTGCCTTTATTGTTTTATCATTATTGTGGTTATTATTGTTGTGGTTACTGATATCGTTGTTGTTGGATAGGACAGAGAAAACTGGAGAGAGGAAGGGAAGACAGAGAGGGGGAGAGAAAGATAGACACTTGCAGACCTGTTTCACTGCCTGTGAAGCAACTCCCCTGCAGGTGAGGAGCCACAGGCTTGAACCCTGATCTTTACTCTGGTTCTTGCGATTTTCGCCACCTGCGCTTAGCCCGCTGCGCTACTGCCTGACACCCAGATGCACTATTTTTTAAAAAAATATTTTTAATTTTATTTATTTCCTTTGTTGCCCTTGTTGTTTCATTTTTGTAGTTATTGATGTCGTTGTTGTTGGATGGGACAGAGAGAAATGGAGAGAGGAGGGGAAGATGGGGAGAGAAAGACAGACACTTGTAGACCTGCTTCAGGGCTTGTGAAGGGACACCCCTGCAGGTGGGGAGCCGGGGCTTGAACAGGGATCTTTCAGCTGGTCCTTGTGCTTTGCGCCACTTGCGCTTAACCCGCTGATCTACAGCCTGACTCCCCCAGATGCACTATAAAACACACACACGCCACACTCAGGAAGCAGAGACCTTAGACGCACTGTTAATCACACACACGAATACACACACACACACCCCACACTCAGGAAGTAGAGACCTTAGACGCACTGTTAATCACACACACACACACACACACACACACACACACACCCAGGAAGCAGAGACCTTAGACACACTGTTAATCACACACACACACACACACACACACACACACACACACACACACACACACACACATCTCCCCAGGAAGCAGATACCTTAGATGCACTATTAATCACACACACATGAATACACACACATACACGAATACACACACACACACACACACATATCCCCAGGAAGCAGAGACCTTAGACGCACTATTAATCACACACATACACACACACGAATGCACACACACACACACACACCAAGGAAGCAGATACCTTAGATGCACTATTAATCACACACATGAATACACACACACCCCATACTCAGGAAGTAGAGACCTTAGACGCACTATTAATCACACACATACACACACACGAATGCACACACACCCACACCCAGGAAGCAGATACCTTAGATGCACTATTAATCACACACATGAATACACACACACCCCATACTCAGGAAGTAGAGACCTTAGACGCACTATTAATCACACTCACGTGAATACACACACACATACACACACACACACACACACACACACAGACACACACACACACACACACACACACACACACACACACATATCCCCAGGAAGCAGAGACCTTAGACGCACTACTAATCACACACACGAATGCATACACACACTCACACCCACACCCAGGAAGCAGAGACCTTAGGTGCACTATTAATCACACCCATGAATACACACACACCCCATACTCAGGAAGTAGAGACCTTAGACGCACTATTAATCACACACACGTGAATACACACACACACACACACACACGAATACACACACACATACACACACAGGAAGCAGAGACCTTAGATGCACTATTAATCATACACACACACACACACACACACACACACACACACACGAATACACACACCCACCCCCCCCCACCCCCCACACACACCTCTCACACCCAGGAACATTTCTCCCCCCCTCACCCCAACCCAGATTCTCAGGGTGACCGCGCGCTAGGCGGCAGCAGCGGGCGCGGCGCGGCTTGGGGACCCGGGAGGCCCCTCTTGGCGGGCGGGGCGGGGCGGGGCGGGGCGGGGAGGGGCGGGGCGCCGGTCCCGGGCTTTCGGCGGAGGCGGCGGCGGGAGCGCGGCAGCAGGATGGCGGCGGGCGCGGGCGAGGCGCGCCGGGTGCTGGTGTACGGCGGCCGGGGTGCGCTGGGCTCCCGCTGCGTGCAGGCTTTCCGGGCGCGCAACTGGGTAATCGGCGGGCTGGGGGGCTGGGGCGATCGGCTCTCCCCGCTCCCCATACACACAGCCCCGCCGGGCCGTGCATCTGCGGGGTGCAGGGCGCAGTGCTTCTCCCTCGCTGCAGGGGATTTACGATGCAGCCCGGGAAGGCGGCCTGGAGGAGGCTGCGGGTTGCGAGCTCTGCACAAGTGCTTGTCCACGCCGGACTCCGGAAGGTGGGGACCTCGATCTGCAAGGAGGGGGCTTCTCCCTCGGCCTCCGCCCTGTGGGAATATTCCAGAAGGGGGAGGAAGACCCGATGAGGGCGAAGGGACTGAGAAAGAGGGTGGGAAGGAAGATTCAGGATTTCAAACTGTCGACTCTGGGTATTCAAGAATGGCAAACGGATTATTATTATTATTATTATTATTGTTATTGTTATTTACTTCCTTGACCTCTCCTCCACCCCCTGCCCCAAGTAAAATGGGAGAAAAATAGCAGTGTTGACGCCATACGTCAATTGTGAGCATTCCAGGAGATAATTGGCGTCCTTGAGCGGAAATTCCAGACTCCAGGTTCTTCTTCTAGCGTTTGCCCTTCTTCCGTAGCCAGTCAACAAACAGCATCAGGTTGAGCCTGATGTCAAGTTTCGAGACCTCCTTTGAATCTGGAGAGGTGCTCCAGGTAAAAGCGGTTCAAACGTGAGCTTACCTGCACCCCTGTTTCTTTAGCGTGTCCTGATACTTTGAAATCTC
The DNA here is from genome assembly GCF_950295315.1 of Erinaceus europaeus. Classification (NCBI taxonomy): domain Eukaryota; kingdom Metazoa; phylum Chordata; class Mammalia; order Eulipotyphla; family Erinaceidae; genus Erinaceus; species Erinaceus europaeus. The sequence continues at coordinate 175,873,235 of NC_080164.1, forward strand.
AGCAAACCCTCCCTCCTCCACCCAACGCTGGCGGCATCTCTGTTGTGCAAAGGTTATTTAGCCTACTTTGCACAATCCAGTGTTTGCTTGCAGAAAGCTGGAGCAGATCAGAAGGGAAAGCTGATCTCTGACCTGTGCCCCCCAGGGCTCTTCAGGGTTTGGGTGGAGGCCCCGCCCTGGCCTTCTCCCCGCAGCTGTCACTCTGCTCAGAGTCCCCTGCTCCGCCCTCTGGGAGCGCTCGCTCCTGGGGTCCTTAGCTGCCACAAGCGGAAGAGGACACCTGGGGACCAGAGAAAGAACTTCATTTTTGTTTCTTTGTTCTGTTTCCTCTATCTTAGAATTTAGTACAGGGGAGGCAGATGGTGGCACACCTGTTTGAATGCACATGTTACACTGTACAAGGACCCAGGTTCAATCCCCTAGTCCCCAAGTGCAAGGGAAAGCTTCCTGAGCCCTGAAGCAGGACTCTCTCTTCCTCCCCTCTGGATTTCTCTCCGTCTCTATCATATAAATGAATTAGAACATATGAAGGGGAAAAAAAGAATTTGGCAGAGGAATAGGCTTCCAAAGGCTTCTGAACACTCCACCCTCTTCCTGCCAGCCTGGGACAATTTATTTGGTGTTCTTCTGCAGAGGCGAGTGGTACAATTTTGGGGAGGGTGTACTTGCCCAAGACTAGGGGCCTCCTACATACCAGAGCACCTCTACACAGTTCATACACTCTAACAAATAACGTTATTAAAAAAAACACAATTTTTTTTCACGGGTGTCACATTGCACTGTAACTGCACTGTCAGGCGGGCATGAGTGGAAATCAATATCTCTGAACATATTCTTTGCATTTATCACTAAAAGTCCAGTTTTGGACTTTTTTAAAAAAATTGAATTTTAAATATTTATTTTGGAACGAGACAGAAGTTGAGAGGGAAGGAGGAGATAGAGAGGGAGAGAGAAAGAGAGACACTTGCAACACTGTTTTGCCATTCTTGAAGCTTCCTGCCTGCAGGTGAGGAGTGGGGGCTTGAACCTCGGTTCTTCCACACTGTAATGATCTCTCTCTCTCTTTTAAATATTATTTCCTTTTTGTCACCCTTGTTTTATTGTAGTTATTATTGCCGTCATTGCTGGATAGGATAGAGAGAAGTGGAGAGCGGAGGGGAGAAAGATAGACACCTGCAGACCTGCTTCATCACCTGTGAAGGGACTCCCCTGCAGGTGGGGAACCGGGGCTCGAACCGGGATCCTTACAGCGGTCCTTGAGCTTTGCACAAGATGCGCTTAGCCCGCTGTACTACCGTCCGACTCCCTGTAATGATCTCTTTTTAGCTGCTTCATACACCCTTTCTCCTTCTGGGAATGAACCACTAGTTGACCTTGTGGTCTGAAATTATATTGTTGTCCAGTGAGTTTTTGGTATAATAGGTCCCAAGGCTGTGTGCCTTCCCCTGGTGGGGGCCCTTGGGGTTCCGAGCAGATTGTCAGCTAGCTTTTCTCTCCTCCCCTCCCAGAAGGCTGGGGTGCAGCCTTTTCATTCTCTGTCCCTTGAATGGACACTCTGTTCTGCAGAGCTCGAGGTAGTGATTCTTATCTCGGGGTTGTCTGCACTGCTGGGCTCTGGCGCTTTTGGAGCCAGAAGCTTGTGGCTCCTGGACCAGGATCCAGAACAGTCTGCGTTTTCTCTGTTTACTTATTTAATGAAATGTTGTGTTGGGGAATAAACCTAGGGCCTCCTGCATAGCCAGTACTGCTGAGCAGCCTCCCAAGCTCATTTTTTAAAATCTTTATTTTATCTTTTATTATCTTTATTGCATAGAGACAGCCAGAAATTGAGAGGGAAAAGGGAGACAGAGAAGGTGAGAGACAGACATCTGCAGCCCTGCTTCACCACTTGAAAAGCTTTTCCCCTGCAGGTGGGACTAGGGGCTTGAATCCATGTGCACTGTAACATGTGCGCTCAACCAGGTGCGCCACCACCTGGCCCCCGAGCTCATTTTTCTAGTCTTTATTCCTGGGTGGGGGGAGAAGAAGAAATAGAGAATGGAGAGTGAAGGAGAGATGTCACAGCACTGCTCCGACATCCATGAACCTCCCCCGCGGTGCCAGGGCTCAAATCCAGGACCTCATTTAGAGCAAGGTGTGAGTTCTGCCAAATGAACCCCTTCTGCCACCTGGCCCCCTTCCCCTTAATAATCTGCCACCTTTTTCTTAAAATAGTTATTCATGAAAAAGAGAGGAAGAGTATCATGCTGGCAAATGCATTGTTGGGGACTGAACTTGAACTTGACTTCATGACTGAAGATCCAACACCTTGTCCACTGCACTACTTCCTGGGTCATCTATTGTTACTGTTTTTTAAATTTTTTAAATTATTCTTATTTATTGGGTAGAGATAACCAGAAATTGAGTGGAAGGGGGAGAGAGAGAGGAAGAGAGACAACTATAGCACTGCTTCACCACTTGTGAGGCTTTCCCCCTTCAGGTGGAGACCAGGGACTTGAACCCATGTTCTTGTGCACTGTAACATGTGCACTCAACCAGGTGTGTCACCACTGGTCCCTTGGGTCACCTATTACTGTTTAAAAAATTATTTATTAACAAGGGGAGAGAACTAGAGTATCACTCTGGCACATGGGATGCTAGGGATTGAACTTGGTACCTCATACTTGTGAGTTCGGCACTCTGCCCCTGTAATTCTTTTTTAAGAAAAGCTTTATTAATTTTGATTGTGAGAGGAAGACCAGCACAGTGCTTAGTGCGGGCTTAGAGTGGTGTTGAGGGTTGAACCTGGGAGTCTGTAGGACCTCGGGCATCATCTTCTGCTCTGACATATTAAGCTATCTTCCTGGCCTTTCTATAATAATAATGATTATTTTCCAAAGATTATGAGAGGGAGAAAGAACCAGAGCCTTCCTTCAGCACACATGATGCTGGTGAGTGAACTCTGGACCCACTATGCCACCTCCTTGGCCAACTTCCTTTAATTCTTAATGCTAAACCCTGGTAAGTAATTATTAACCTTTGTTTTCCAGAGCAGAGGATGAGATAGCAGGGTCAGGATTTATCCCATCCCTTCCTTCCACGCTCTAGCTAGTAGTGCTCCATGCTGGAGTCTGCAAATACCACTTCTCCAGAGCCTTGGACTCGGGCTGCCACCTCTCTCCATAGCCCGGGAGCTAAGAATGGTTTTATGTTCTCCAGTGCTTGAAGAGAAATGAAAAGAAAATCATCTAACGTTCCTCTTGGGGAGTGACCCATTTATGCTGATTGGTGCTCCCGCTTTCCATTCTTCCTGATTCTCTTTGGTGACCGCTGATTGGTCTTACACTCCCAATAACTTCTTTTTGTTTTATTGATTTTTTTTTAGTTCTTTTAAAAATATCTCTGACGTTATCTATTTTATAGGACAGAAAGAAATTGAGAGGGAAAGGGGGTGAAGGAGAGAGACAGAGAGATACCTGCAGCCCGCTTCATCCCTCATGAAGCTTCCCCCCTCGCAGGTGGGGACTGGGGTTTGTGTGCATGGTGACAGATGTACTTAGCCAGGTGTGCCACCGCCTGACCTCACCCCTTTTTAAGTTTAGTTTTTAAAACATTTTATTTATTTATTTATTGAGGATGGTGACAGAAATTGAGAAGGGAGAGCAGAGATAGAGAGGGAGAGAGAAAAAGATACCTGCAGACCTGCTTCTCTACATGTGAAGCTTCTCCCCTGTAGTTGGGGACCAGGGGCTTGAACCTGGGTCCTTGCAAACTGTAATGTGTATACTCAGCCAGGTGTGCCACCACCTGGCCTCTTTTTATTTTGACCAGAGCAGTGCTCAGCTCTAGTTTATGATTGTGTGCTAGATTGAACCTGGGACTTTGGAGCCTCAGGCATGAGAGTCTCTGCATAACCACTATGCTATTTACCCCCGCCCTGGCCTCTATTTTATTATTATTATTATTATTATTAAACCACATATTGTGACAGTATATGGTTTGTCTCCCTCTGTCTTGCTGACCAAGCATAATACCCTCCAATTTCATCTGTGTGGTTGTAATGGACCATCTTTCTGTAGCTGTATAGTATTCCATGGTGTATAGAGACCACGCCTTCTCAACCCATTTTTTTTAACAATTATTTCTATTTTTTATTAAAAATTTTAAAGTTATCTTTATTTATTTATTGGATAGAGATTGCCAGAAACCAAGAGGGAAGTGGGTGGTGATAGGGAGAAAGACAGAGAGACACCTGTCACACTGCTTCACCACATGCAAAGCTTTCTCCCTGAAGATGGGGACCAGGGGCTCGAACCCAGATACTTAAGCATTGTAACGTGTGCGCTCAACCGGGCAGGCGTGCCACCAACCGGCCTCTCAACCCACTGAGGCAGGCAGGTTGGATCCAAGCTCTTGGCTTGTGTAAATCAGGCTGCCGTAGACGTGGGAGTACTTCTGTCTTTTCCGATTAGTGCTTTTGCTTTTGTTTGTTTGTTTGTTTTAGGTAAATACTGGGCATGGGTCTGTAAAGGCTTAACCACTTCCTGTCCCCTGACTAGAGTTGTTTCTTTCTCTCCTGCAGTGGGTGGCCAGCATTGACGTGGTGGAGAATGAAGAAGCCAGCGTCAGTATCGTGGTGAAGATGACGGACTCATTTCCCGAGCAGGCCGACCAGGTAACCCCAGCAGAGGCCTCACCTGTGGCCCCAGGGAGTGGTCCAAGGGATGAGGCGTTGCAATTCTCGAGCATGAGGTTCTGAGTTTGATCGATGCCATTGCACGTGCTAGATTAATGCTCTTCACCCTCCACCTCCTCCGTCATATAATAGATAAATAAAATCTTTAAGAAAGGAAGAAAAAAAACCCACCAAGCATTGGGATGGGTGGGGTAGGCTTTGTTTTGCTGATATGTTTTTTTTTTTTTTTTTTCTTTCCAAGAGTGGTAAATCTTTAAATATGAAAGTCATTATCCTGAGAAACTGGGGGAGGGGGAGATGTTAACCACAGTTCATTTTACTAGCTTATTATTCACATTTATGTTTCTTCTCCAGTCTTCTAGTCTACCTACCTCCTTCTCTTTGGGAACTACTAATTGGTCTTATACTTCCAAAGTTACTTATTATTTATTTAGTTCATTTCTTTCCTTTTTTCTTCCCTTTTTTCTTCCTTCCTTCCTTTCTCTTTATTATTATTATTATTTATGTTTATTTTTCCTTTTGTTTTCCTAGTTTTTCATTGTTGTTGTAGTCGTTAGGACAGAGAGAAATGGAGAGAGGAGGGGAAGACAGAGAGGGGGAGAGAAAGATAGACACCTGCAGACCTGCTTTACCGCCTGTGAAGCGACTCCCCTGCAGGTGGGGAGCCGGGGGCTCGAACTGTGATCCTTACACCGGTCCTTGTGCTTTGTGCCACGTGTGCTTAACCCGCTGCTTTCTCTCTTTTTTAAAATATATTTTTTAAACTTTATTTAATTTGATAGGACAGAGAAAAATTGAGAAGGAAGGGGTATAGAGAGGGAGAGAAAGAGACATACATCTGTAGCCCTGCTTTACCACTTGTGAAGCTTTCCTCCTGCAGGTGGGGACCAGGGACTTGAACCTGAGTCCTTGAGCATTGTAATGTGTGCACTTAGCCAGGTGTTCCACTGCTCAGCTCCTTCTGCTTGTTTTCTCTTATCTCCCACAGTTGGCTTATTCTCTTGTCTTATTTATTTATTTATTTATTTATTTTCCCCTTTGTTGCCCTTGTTTTTTTTATTGTTGTTATAGTTATTATTGTTGTTGCCATTGATGTCATCATTGTTGGATAGGACAGAGAGAAATGGAGAGAGGAGGGGAAGACAGAGAGGGGGAGAGAGAGACACTTGCAGACCTGCTTCACCGCCTGTGAAGCGACTCCCCTGCAGGTGGGGAGAGAGGGCTTGAACCAGGATCCCTCCACCAGTTCTTGTGCTTTGTGTCACCTGCACTTAATCTGCTGTGCTACTGCTGACTCCCTCTCTTGTCTTTCTAAGCATGCTTCATGCTCCCAGTGCCACTAGTTGAGATGATCCTGCATTTTTTATATTTTATGGACACCTTTCCTTTTAACTTAGCATTCATTCATTTATTTTTAACATTTTACTTATTTACTGGGTAGAGACAGGAATTGAGAGGGGAGGGGAAAATAGAGCGGGAATGAGAGAGACACCTGCAGCCCTGCTTTACCACTTGTGAAGCTTTCCCCCTGCAGGTGGGGACTGGGAGCTTGAACCTGGGTCCTTCCTTGCTCACTGGAACATGTTCACTCCACCATATGCTCCGCTGCTAGGCCCCAGTGTAGCTTTTAATTTAAGTTCTTCTGGGGCCCGGGAGGTGGTGCAGTCAGTAACACGTTGCACTTTCAGGCATGAGGGCCTGAGTTCAGTCCCCAGCATCCCAAGTGTCAGAGTGATGCTCTGATTCTCTCTCTTCTCTCATAAATAATAAAAATAAGTTAAAAAACAAAAGCAAGAAAATAACCCTCATGAAAAAAATAAAAATAGATTCTTCCGATCACTTATAGAAGAAAAACTTGGGGGCCAGGTGATGGTGTAACTGATTAAGCACACACACTATTGTGAAGAAGGCCTTGGGTTCAAGCCCCGGGTCCCCACCTGCAGGGGGAAAACTTCATGAGTGGTGAAGTAGAGCCACAAGTGTCTCTCTTGTTTCTCTCCCTCTCTCTTGTCCCCTCCCCTCAATTTATCTCTGTCTTTATCCAATAATAAATACATAAAATTAGGGAGTCGGGCGGTGGCTCAGTGGGTTAAGCGCACGTGGCGCAAATCGCCAGGACCTGCGTAAGGATCCCGGTTCGAGCCCCCGGCTCCCCACCTGCAGGGGAGTCGCTTCATAGGCGGTGAAGCAGGTCTGCAGGTGTCTGTCTTTCTCTCCCCCTCTGTCTACCTCTCCTCTCTCCATTTCTCTCTGTCCTATCCAACCACGACGACGACATCAATAGCTAACAATAATAAATACAACAATAAAACAAGGGCAACAAAAGGGAATAAATAAATATTAAAAAAAAAAATAAATAAATACATAAAATTAAAAAATAATAAGAAAAACTTATAATGTTTCACTTGACTGCTGTGTTTCAATTTTCTTAGTTTTTACTTATTGGACATTTCAGTTTGGGGCAGTTATTTCTCTATTTCTATGTGTGCAAGGAAGGCAGATTTCTCCCTACCCCTTTGCATTCTTCTGGGACCAGTTGAATAACCAAAATGAGAGTGGACAGATTGACAGGAGCAAAAAAAAAAAAAAAATCAAATCTGTTCTCATGTGAACGAACAACTCACGTAAACTTGAGGAGGCAGAGGAAAGAAAGTTAAAATGAAGTATATTTCTGGGCTAAGGAGAACGGGTGCCTGTGGGCTTCCAGGAGAGAGGAGAGGGACTCAGGGTAAAGAGCGGCCATCTTGTGGTTCGGTGTTTTCTCTGCCACGTACAGAGGCTGTTCAGATAGGAAGAGATATTAAACCCTGGTTCTGGGTTAAGACTCCCAGTTTACTTTCTTAGTGGCTCAGGGAGTGGTGGAACTCGACAGCATCGCTGTGTGTTGGGTACATTCTTAGCGCTTTTCCACATTAACTCGCGTCATCTGCACAATATCCCCCCAAATGAGGTTTCTCATTTCACTTCCCTTTTAGACAAGGAGTCACCCAGGCCAGTAGCTCAGTGATAGCGCAGTTGGCTTACAGGCATGGAGACCCTGAATTTGATCCCTGGTACTGCCAGAGTGCTGCTCTGACTTTCCCCTCCCCTCCCCTCCCCTCCCCTCCCCTCCCCTCCCCTCCTCTCCCCTCCCCTCTCCTCTCTCTCCCTTCCTTCCTTCCTTTCTTTTTTAAAATTTATTTATTTATTGGCTAGAGATAGTCAGAAATTGAGAAGGTAAGAATGATGGAGAGGGAGAAGGACAGAGACACCTGTAACAGTGCTTCACCACTCGCAAAGCTTTCCCCTTGCAGGTAAGGACTGGGGACTTGAACCTGGGTCCTTGTTCAATGTCACGTGCACTCCACCAGGTGCGTCACCACGTGGCCACTTTCCTCTCTTTCTTTCTTTCTTTCTTTCTTTCTTTCTTTCTTTCTTTCTTTCTCTCTTTCTTTTTTAAATTAAATTATTTAGTTTTGAATAGAGACAGAAATTGAGAGGGAAGGGGAGATAGAGAAGGAGAGAGGTGAGAGAGACACCTATAGACCTACTTCACCACTTATGAAGCTGTCCCCCTGCAGGTGAGGACTGGGAGCTTGAACCTGGGTCCTTGTGCATGGTAGTGTGTATACTCAGTTGGGTGTGCTACTGCCTGGCCCCTTAAATCTGATTTTCCTGTCTTTCTCTCTTTCTTTCTTTCTTTTTTATTGCCACTAGGGTTATTGTTAGGTCAGCACTATGAATCCACTGCTCCTGGTGGCCATTTCTCCCCTTTTTTTCTTTTCTCGATTTTGTTTGACAGGACAGAGATAAATTGAGAAGGAAGGGGAGATAAGAGAGGGAGAGGAAGAGAGACAGATAGACACCTGCAGACCTGCTTCACCACTCGTGAAGCGAGCACCCCCTGCAGGTGAGGAGTGAGGGCTTGGACCTGAGTCCTTGTGCCTGGCGGTGTGTGTGCTGCCGCCCACCCCCAGTCTGATTTCCAAAGTGCAAGTTGCAGGTTTTGCTAACTGGCTTGAAAGGCCAGTGAATGGTAATGAGATGTCTGTGGAGACGTTGGCCTCTTGGTTCACCTCTCTGCCCACCTCCGTTTAGGTGACTGCTGACGTCGGGAAGCTCCTGGGGGAACAGAAGGTGGACGCCATCCTCTGTGTGGCTGGAGGATGGGCCGGTGGCAGTGCCAAGTCCAAGTGTGAGTCCCTTTCCCAGTTAACCCTTCAGTCCGCTGTGTGTGCACTGTGAGCCGGGGCTTTCTGTGTGTCAGGGAATCCTGACCGCAGCTCTGTGAGGCAGGGATCAGCACCTCCTGTGAGAAGAGCAGCCCACAGACAGCCCAGGGGAGAAGGACCCTGAGCAGAAAGTTCGAGTAGAGACAGAAGAAGCATTGTTTCTGCCCCAGTCAGATGGAGCTGATGAGGGTAGATGAGAGAGAACATTCTGAAACTCCGAAAGACTCAGACTTGGGCTTTTCTATTAAGGGTGAATGTGTTTTTGTGAACTTTAAATGTGTGTGTGTGTGTGTGTGTGTGTGTGTGTGTGTGTGTGTGTGTGTATGTATATACACACATATGTTAAAAGACCAGCTCAGTGTTCAATTGTTAACTTTTGTCACCTTTGATATCTTTCTCTTTCTGCTGGGGCTCAGTGCCTGCAAGATGGAGCCACCTTTTTTTTTTTTCTCCTCCTCCTCCTCCTCCTCTTTTTTCTCTTCTACCTCTCCTTCCTCCTGCTCCTCTTTTTTATTAGGACACATAGAAATTGAGAGTGAAGGGGGAGATAGAGTAGGGTAGAAAGAGAGATACCTGCAGACCTGCATCAACTGTTTGTGAAGCTACCCTTTACCCCCCACCCTGCAGATGAGGACTGGGGGGCAGGGGCTTGAACCCAGATCCTTATGATTAATAACATGTGCACTCAACCAAGTGTGCCACTACCCAGCCCCACTCTTCAAATTCAGTTCCTGATCCCTCCATAAACCAGAGCTGGGCAGTACTGTGGTCAAAGAATAATAGTTTAAAAACGGTCTGCTATCACAGCTGTTTTCATGTCTATATGGGAACAGTCCCTCTAATCTTTCTCACATGGAGAATCTGCCTCAGACATCTAAGTCCACAGCACCAAGCTAGTGTCCTCTCTCTTTTTCTTCTCAAAATCTAATGCCCTCTATAAACTGGACTAATCCTTGAATTAAACTCAATCCAAAGTACTCTGTTAATGGCCTTCACGTTTTAAAAGATTATATAATTTTTTGAGGAAAGGGGAGAGAGCATAGAGCACCACTCAACTCTGATTTAAGTGGTACTGGGATTGACCCTGGGGGCTTCAGACATGAAAGTCCTAGGTTCTGACCCTGACAGATGTCTCAGGTCAACGGTTGCCATTTATTATTTATTATTTATTTTTTGCCACCAGAGTTGTCACTGGGGCTCAGTGCCTACATGATGACACCAGTCCCTGCAGTTATCCTTAATATTTTTCTGTTCCTTTTCCTTTTTTGATAGAGGTTGAGAGAGTGAGCTCTACAGCACTGCTCCACCACTTGGGAAGCTTCCCCTCTTCAGGTCCTCCTTTATCGGCTAAAATGAAGACATTGGGACGGGATGATGATGCACTAGGTAGAACGCACACTTGCAAGGACCTGTGTTCAAGTTCCCAATCCCACTTGGCAAGGAGAGGCTTCACAAACACTGGAGCAGTGCTGCAGGTCCCCCCCTTCCCCTTCTTGATTTCTGTTTTTACAATATAAATAAATAAATAAATAAATAAATACATATGGGGGCCGGGTGGTGGCGTACCTGGTTGAGCACACATGTTACAGTGCGAGCCTTACAAGTGGTGAAGCAGGGCTACAGGTGTCTCCCTGTCTGTCTCCCTCTCTATCACCCTCATCCCTGTGGATTTCTGTCTCTATCCAATAAATAAAAAAGATGATAATAAATAAATACATAAGTAAATAATAAAACGAGATAGTCAACTTTCAGTGATCTCCTGGTCTGGATTTGAACATCTGTCTCTGTGGCCACAAGTCCGGTGCTGTTGGTACTAGACCCTATGGACCGGTCTGGGGAGACTGGGAGGTGGTGCTGGGAGCTGAGCTCACCCACCGTTCAGTTTCTTGGCTGCGAATGCTGAGCCCTGCACTGCTTTTTTTTTTTTTTTCCCCTTCTCAGCTCTTTTTTTTTTTTCCTTTTTTTTTTAACCAGAGCACTGCTCAAGCTCTGGCTTATGGTGGTGGTGATGGGGGGGGGCATTGAACCCTGGACTTTAGAGACTCAGGCATGAGAATCTCTTTGCATAACCATTACGCTTTCTATCCCTGCCCCTCAGCTCTTTTTAAAAACTGTGACCTAATGTGGAAGCAGAGCATGTGGACCTCCACCATCTCCAGCCACCTGGCCACCAAGCACCTCAAGGATGGAGGCCTTCTGACCTTGGCGGGGGCCAAGGCGGCCCTGGATGGGACTCCGGGTAAGCCTATACTTTCCTGTGGCACACAGCTTCCTGCCAGTCCCCCTGGGAGTAGGGAAGGGGCCGGGGGAGGGCGCTGGGTGGCCGCCAGAGGAGGACTGTCAGCTCTGTACCCTCCAGGGAGCTCACAAGCGGCCGTCAGCTTTCATCTCCTTTTAGGTCTTAAGCTTGAGTCACCACAGTTAAAGGAATATTGTCATCTGGCCCTTCCACCCACTGTGTTTATCTGCAATTGATCAGGAGCGGAGGGCAGAGTCTGTTTTACTTGGCAGTTAGTACCATCATATTATGTTTGTATGGGCCCGGGAGGCACCGGGCTGTGGAATAGTACCTGGGCCATCGGGACTATCTCCTGCACCCCCAGGTTTTGAACAAGCAAATCCTTGTTGGATTTCTTGTGGGGATACCTCTTCCCGGGCACAAACTCCTGGTTTATTGGCTCTATTGTGCACCAGATGCGGGGGCCCAGAAGAATCATCTGGGGCAGTAGGAGTGAGCCGACTGGGTCTTTCACTGTGTTCGTAGCTAGAGACATAACAAGAGATCACCAGGGGAACGTTTCATGCGCAATCCGTTTATTGAACAGCAAAGTAGGGCTTATAAGGGGTTGTAGGAGGAAGTAAGTTATCCATTCCATATATGGTTTGGGAGAAGAGGGACAGAGAGGTAGGAGGTTGGAAAAAGGTCAGAGCATTCCTAGTAAATGTTGAACAAGGGGGTTTAGTTGATCAAAGGAACAAAGGAAGCAGGGTTATCAATAACCAGCAGACAGAGAGGATCCTTAAGAGAGGAGATAGATCATGTAAGAGTAAAAGGACTGGAGGGGGTGGAGGGGTAAGGAGAATGTCCTTGTTTATTGTTTGACAAGGCAGAACACTGATGTAGGGGCCATATGTGATCAAAGAAGATGGACTTCTATTAACCGCTGAGTAAATGAACCAGCTGGTTTGGGAGCAAGGAAATGGGCCGCATGCAGAGTCTTTTGTGAGGCAGGGAGACTGGCAGAGGGAACTTTGTCCTGGCGATCATTTTCTTCCATGCTCGATCTCAAGTAGAGAGAGACTGACAGAAAGGTCGTGCCACCCAGGCTCCCACTTTTCAGTAGGAAGGTCCCACACCATGCTCAACATATCCTCACAATTTCCCCACACTTCTGACTGGGTTTCGCTGGAAAATCCAGGTGTGGACTCTCGTGAAGAGGTGTAGTGATAGTAGGGCTTGCTGTCCTTTTGTTCATCTCATCTAATCTTGGTAATTCAATTGTCACTATTGTCTCTTTCAGTTTATGGCCAGGAAGCTAAAACTAGAGAGGTTAACTAACTCATCTTCCTACTTCTGTCAGCTGTCTTTGACCCAAAACCCAGATTCTTTCCAAATGATGTGACTATATATATATAATATTAAATATTATATATTTTATATATTAAAATATATTTATTTCTCTTATATATATTTATTTAATATTAATATATTTATTTATATATATTTGTCCCATATATATATTTATTTTCCCTTTTGTTGCCCATGTTTCTTTTTTATTGTTGTTGTAGTTATTGTTGTTGCTATTGATGTCATCATTGTTAGGACAGAGAGAAATGGAGAGAGGAGGGGAAGACAGAGAAGGGGGAGAGAAAGACAACTGCAGACCTGCTTCACCGCCTGTGAAGCGACTCCCCTACAGGGGAGCCGGGGGCTCGAACTGGGTTCCTTACGCAGGTCCTTGCTTTGCGCCGCATGCACTGAACCTGCCGCACTAATGCCGGACTTCCCCCTTTTTTTTTTTTTTTTTTTTTAACTTATTCCTCTCTAACCATCTGGGTTATTGCTGGAGCATCATGCCTGCACAATAACACCATTGTCCTTGGTGGCTGCTGCTTTTTATTTATCTTTATTTTCCTGTTAGGGAGGGGGGAGCAGGGGAAAGAAAGAAAGGAGGGAGAGAGCTAGCTAGCTAGCTAGCTAGCTAGACAGACAGACAGACAGACCTGCAGCTTTGCTTCACTGCTTGTGAAGCTTTTCCCCTTGCAGGCGGGGTCCTGGGGCTTGGACCCTGGTTATTTCCCTTAGTGATGTGTGTGCTCAAGCAGGTGCGCCGCCGCCCGGCCTCCTCATAACCTCATTTTGACTTACTCACCTCTCTAAGGGCCCCTCTTTAAGCACTGTCTTACTCTGAGACCCTGGGGTTCAGGACTTGAGTGAGCATAGGAGTTTGGGGACATATGCTTTACCCCTATTCCACTTTTGGGGATAAGACTAAAGGATCTTGGGTGGGTATGTATCATCTGAGTTTAATATTTATTTATTAATTTTTTAAAAAATTTGATAGAACAGAGAAATCGAGACAAGGGCAGACAGGAGAAAGGGAGACACCTGCAGCATTGCTTCTGCTCTTAACTGCACCCCCCTTACTCCCCCCCCTCAGGTGCGGACTGGGGTTTTGAACTTGGGTCTTTGTGGTTTGTAATGTGTGTGCTACCACCCAGACTTCCTTTATTTATTTATTTATTTGTTTGTTTGTTTATTTATTTATTTATTTATGTTTATTGTCACCAGGATTATTACTGGGGCTCAGTGCCTGCACTGAATCCAACACTCCCAAAGGTGTCTTTTTTTTTTTTTTTCTTTTTTCTTTCCCTAATTTGATAGGACAGAGAGAAATTGAGAGCAGAGGAGAGGAGACAAAGTGGGAGAGAGAAAGGCAGACACTGGCAGTACTATCACTGCTTGTGAAGCTTTCCCTCCTTCACCTGAGGATCGGGCACTTGAACCTGGTTCCTTTCACATGGTGAGGTAGGCACTCCACTAAGTGTGACACTGCCTGGCCTCAACTGAAACCCTTTTTATTTTTATCTTTTAAAATTTTTGACTAGTGATTTAATAATGATTAACAAGATAATAAGGTAACATGGGTACAATTACATACACTTTTCACCACCAGAGTTCCCTATCTCAGCCCTTCCACTGGAAGCTTCCTTATTCTTTATCCCTCTGGGAGTATGGACCAAAATTCTTTATGGCGTGCAGAAGGTAGAAGGTCTGGCTTCTGTAATTGTTTCTCTGCTGGACATGGGTGTTGGCAGGTAGATCCATACTCCCAGCCTGTTTCTGTCTTTCCCTAGTGGGGGCAGGGGTCTGGGGAGGTGGGGTTCTGGGACACACTGGTGAGATTGTCTGCCCAGGGAAGACAGGGTGGTGTCATGGTTTCGTCAAACCCTTTTTAGAGCAAGAATGGAAACTGCTTTTCTTAAGCATTAGCCCCCTTTCCAAGTCTTATGTAACTCACTGAACTCTTAGGCCCTTACAAATGAACAATTTCTTGCCAGTCTGTTTCTTACTAAATTTCTCAGTACATAATCTTTCAGCCTATGGTGATCGCAGTCATTAACGCTTTGCAAATGTTGGCTGATTTTTATTAGAGGTGACGTAAGCCAGAGCCACTAGGAGGTCAATAGAAAGATAAGGACTAGCTTGACATTTGTACGAGAAATCCCTAGAACTCTTGTTTCCAGGGATATCACTGGGGCTCGGTGCCTGCACTATGAATCCACTGCTCTTGGAGGCCACCCTTTCCATTCTTGTTTCCCTCGTTACTGCTCTCGTTGCTATTGCTATTGTTGTTGTTGTAGAGGACAGAGAGAAATTGAGAGAGGAGGGGAAGACGGCGGGGGGGGGGAGGGGAAAGAAAGATAGACACCTGCAGACCTGCTTCACCACTTGTGAAGTGACCCCCCTGCAGGTGGGGAGCTGGGGGCTCAAACCAGATCCTTACGCTGGTCCTTGCGCTTGGTGCATGTGCGCTTAATCGGCTGTGCTACTGCTTGCCCCCTCCTAGATGGATTTTTTTTTAAAAAGATGCAACTGTCCTACTTTCCCTTTGGTGTATAAATACCCTTTGCTATTTGTAACTAGTTTGGAACCCTGGAACTGAATGAGTTGGCATTCTCTGGTGTTTTTTTTTTTTTTTCCTTCTCCCCTCCTTAATTACTATGTGATACTACTTAACCTCTCACTCAGCCTCAGTTTAGTTATCTCTAAAATGGAGCTATGTAGCAGTATCTTCTTTATATAATTACTGGGTAACTTCAACAGCTTTTTAAAACTAAAAACATTTTATTAGGGAATTAAGTGTTTTACAAAATTATAAGGTGTGGTATAATTTCATAGTTATGCAGGGTACATGTAAGTCATTGTAAATATCTTAATTGATGTTAATAATATCTTAGATATTTCAGGGCACAAATCTTTTATTTTATTATTTTTATTTTTATTTATTTTGTTGCACAAGAGGTTTATAGTGGTGTGAGCAATAGAACCGGGGACTTTGGAAGCTCTGGCATGAAAGTCTTTTTATATAACCACATGCTACCTCTCTGGCCCCAGGTGTATACAGTGTGAATTACCTCTCTCTGTTTCTCCTTTCCTTCCTTCCTTCCTTCTTTCCTTCCTTCCTTCCTTCTTTCTTTCTTCTTTTCTTCCTTTCTCTCTTTCAAGATTTATTTATTGACAAGAAAGAGTGAAAAGTAGAGGTTCAGTCTGGTACATATTATGCTGGGCATCAAACTCAGGACCTTGTGCTTGACAGTCCAGCTCTACCCATTGTGCTACCTCCTGTCCACATAAGTTCTTAATATTTACTCTACTCTTGACTTTTGCTTAGATATTCCATCTGTAAGCTCTTAGATATTAAGTCATGGGATCATTTTTGCTTTGATTCAGATGCAGAAATATCCAGTATCCAGGCAGTTTTTTTTTTTTTTTTTCATTTTGTTGCCCTTGTTATTGTTGTAGTTGTTGTTGGATAGGACAGAGAGAAATCAAAAGAGTGGGAGAGAAAGACAGACACCTGCTGACCTGCTTCACTGCTTGTGAAGTGACCTCCCCCCCCCCCGCAAGTGGGGAGCCATGGGGCTCAAACCTGGATCTCTATGCCTGTCCTTGTGTTTTGCCCCATGTGTGCCCCTTCCCCCCACCCAACTATGCAGTTCTGACTGATGGTGGTGTTGTGGACTGAACCTGGGACCTCAGAGCCTCAGGCTGGAGAGTCGGTTTGCATAGCCGCTATGCTGTCTTCCCTGCCTTCAAGCTCTTCTTAGAACAGAAGTTTAACAGTGATACTAATTTAGCACTTGCCTAGGTGTTCACCTCCCACAAGCCAAGACGGCTGGGTCAAGCCCCCAGACTGCTCGGGCTGATTTGTCACCAGAGGTCCTGCCTGATAAGTAGATGCCATGTGTCCCTTGACTTACAGGCGCGGAGACCAAGCCTCTGTGAGACTTAGGTGCCCTGCCCTGGACCAGTCAGCTCATCAGTGCCGGGAGGACGGGTGTGACTGGCAGGCTCAGTAGTTACACCGTGTGCCTGCTGTGCTGGCTAGGTCAAGTTCAAAGTCAAAGTTCAGCTAGGTCAAGGCTACAGTGCACTGGGGGGGAAGCAAAGGGGACTTGAGTCCACCTTTATCAGTTTTTTTTTAATTACTTACTTTTGCCTCCAGGGTTATTGCTGGGGGCTCAGTGCCGGCCACTATGAATGCACTGCTCCTGATGGCCATTTTTTCCATTTTATTGGATATGACAGAGAAATTGAGAGAAGAGAGGGAGACAGAAAGGGAGAGAGAGGGGCCGGATGTTAGCACAGTGGGTTAAGCGCACATGGTACTAAGCACAAGGACTGGCATAATGATCCTGATTCAAGCCCCCTGGCTCCCCACCTGCAGGGGGGTTCCTTTATAAGTGGTGAAGCAGGTCTGCAGGTGTCTATCCTTCTGTCTCTCCCCCTACCTATCTTCACCTCCTTTCTCGATTTCTCTCTGTCCTATCCAACAACAACAAGGGCAACAAAAATGGAAAGGGTGGACTCCAGGAGCAGGCTTTATAATTCTGGCACTGAGCCCCAGCAATAACCCTGGAGGTAAAACAAAACAAAACAAAAAACAAAAAAAAAGGGAGAAAGAGAGATACCTGAAGATCTGCTTCACTATTCCTGAAGCGTCCCCCTGCAGGTGGGGAGTAGGGGCTCGAACCCGGTTCCTTGTGCTTTGTGCGCTTAACTGGATGTGCCATCGCCTGGCTTCCCACAAAGGTTTTTATTTTATTTTTATTTTTATTAATTTATTTTTTGCCTCCAGGGTTATTGCTGGGGCTCAGTGCCTGCATCATAAATCCACTGCTCCTGGAGGCTATTTTTTTCACCCCCTTTTGTTGCCTTTGTTGTTGTAGCCTTGTTGTGGTTATTATTGTTGTTGATGTCATTCGTTGTTGGATAGGACAGAGAGAAATGGAGAGAGGAGGGGAAGACAGAGAGGGGGAGAGAAAGAGAGACACCTGCAGACCTGCTTCACCGCCTGTGAAGCGACTCCCCTGCAGGTGGGGAGCCGGGGGCTCGAACCGGGATCCTTACGCCGGTCCCTGCGCTTTGCACCATGTGCGCTTAACCCGCTGCGCTACCGCCCGACTCCCAAAGGTGTTTATGATTCACAGTAAGTGCCAGATGCATCCTCCCCGGCCCCTGTAGCCGCAGATGTCCTGGGATACACGAGTGACCACTGACCTTTTCTCCCCTTCTCCAGGCATGATCGGCTACGGCATGGCCAAGGGCGCAGTCCACCAGCTCTGCCAGAGCCTGGCGGGGAAGAACAGTGGCATGCCCTCGGGCTCGGCTGCCATCGCCGTGCTGCCGTGAGTGCTGGGTCCTCTCGGCCCACAGGGTCCCCGGGGCCGCTCTCCTCCTTGCACCCGAGTGTGTGTCTCCCTCTCGGCTTTGGGCTTCTCTAAAACCCAGGTGTGAGTTCTCCTGGGTGGATTGAGTGATGGGGTCTAAGCTGTCTTTCTTCCTTCCCTGGGACCTTTTTCTGGGACTTCTTGCCTCTCTGTCATTCTGACAGCCATTATTATTACTATTATTGTTATTATTACTATTATTTTACATATTTATTTATTTTACTGATTAAATAAGGATCAACAAGACCGTAGGATAAGAGGGGTACAATTCCACACAATTTCCACCACCAGAACTCTGTATTTCATTCCTTCCACGGGAAGCTTTCTTATTCTTTATCCCTCCGGGGGCATGGACCCAGGATCATTATGGGGTGCAGAAGGTGGAAGGTCTGGCTTCTGTAATTGCTTCTCTGCTGGCTCAATTTTTATTTTAATGGAAGAGAGGTAGATAGAGAAAGATACAGAGAGACCAGAGATCTGAATCATCTCTGGCTAATGGTGCTTAGAATTAAACCTGGAGCCTCAGAGCCTCAGGCATGAAAGTTTTTTTCACAGAAGCATTATGCTATCTTTCCAGCCCATGGTCATTACTTTAATGCAGACAGAGACAGATAGCTAGATAGATTGTTAGACAGACAGATAGGTAGATAGGGAGAGAGGGAGAGAGAGAGAGAGAGATGCCTATGTGATGACAAACCTGGTTAAGAGCATATGTTACCATGGACAAGGACCCAGGTTCAAGCCCCCCCAGTCCCCACTTGCAGGGAAGAAAGCTTCACTAGTGGTAAAGCAGGGCTGCAAGTGGTTCTCTGAGTCTCTCTTCTTCTCTGTCTCCCCTTCCCTTTCAATTTCTCTCTGTCCTATCAAATTAAATAAATAAAGTTAAGGGACACAGGTAGAGGGAGAGAGAGAGAAAGAGAGAGGCACTCTGATGTGCTAGCTAGGGGCTTGAATCTGGGTCCTTGTATGTGGTAGTATGTGTCCTCTACTGGTTTTATTTTATAGTATAAAGAAGAAACGTCTGAGCACATGCCACTATGTATGGTTATCGTTAGTGTCCTCTTCTTTTTTTTTTTTTTGTTGTTTTTATGCCGTGCCCAAGATTGAACCCAGGGCCAGTTGTATGCCAGGCGTGGCCTTCACCACTGAGCTGCTGTCCAGATACTGTGGTGTCTCCCCTCCCCTCCTTTCTCTTCCTCTCCCCCCCTCTTCCGCTTCCTTCCCTTCATCTTCTCTACCCACTGTCTTCTCACCCATTGTTTAGAGGAACAAGGAGAAATGACTGGGGTTGGTGGGTGGAGTCATCCAGGCACCAAGCTCCAGTGATAATTCTGGTGGCAAAAAGATATAAAAAGAAGCTCCACCCTGCCCCCACCCCGTGTGCCAGAGACTCCCTGGGCCTTCCCTCACTCAGCAGGGCTGCTTGTCCCTGTCAGGGCGTGAAATCTGACCCTCTCTTCTCTGCCTACATCCATGCAGGATCACCCTGGACACCCCCATGAACCGGAAGTCCATGCCTGAGGCCGACTTCAGCTCCTGGACGCCCCTGGAGTTCCTAGTGGAGTGAGTGTCATGGTCACACGGGCATGGGCCACGCCTAGGCAAGCACTCACGTGAGCCAGCCCACTGGCCCGCCGCGGAGCAGCTGCCCTGGCCTGCTACCTCCATTCTTTCTTTCATCCTTTCTTCTTCATATATTATATATATTCTCTTTACTGGAGGGTTTAGTGGTTTACAGTTGACAGTAAAATACAGTAGTTTGTACATGTGTCACACGTCTCAGTTTTCCACATGACAGTCTAACCCCCCCCACTTAGGTCCTCCTCTGCCATCACATTCCAGAACCTGAACCCCCCCCACTCCCACCCCCACCCCAGAGTCCTTCCCTTTGGTGCAAGACACCAACTCCAGGCCAAGTTCTGCTTTGTGTTTTCCCTTCTGTTTTTACTTTTCAACTTCTGTCCATGAGTGCGATCATCCCATGTTTGTCCTTCTCTTTATGACTGATCTCACTTCACAGGATTCCTTCAGGCTCCATGCAAGATGGGGTGAAGAAGGTGAAATCACTATTTTTAATAGCTGAGTAGTATTCCGTTGTGTATATAGACCACAACTTGCTCAGCCACTTATCTGTTGTTGGAAACCTGGGTTGCTTCCTGGGTTTTGGCTATTATAATTGTGCTGCTATGAACACAGGTGTACATAGATCTTTTTGGATGGGTGTGTTGGGTTCCTTAGGATATATCCCCAGGAGCCACTCATTATTTCTTTGAGGGAAAGGAGAGACACCACAGTACTCTTCACAACATGAGGTGGTGCTGGGGGTTGACGCTGTGGCTTCTGGGACTTTAGACACTCATGGTGCTGTCTGTGGCATGTGTTCCCACATGGTGCCAGGGCTCGAACCCAGGGCCTCTGTCACCTACTGGGAAACGCCGGTGATTGGGGGAAATAAAGACAGTGAACTTGACCTGGGTGGGTTCAGTCTCCCCTAAAGGCTTATATGGACTTTTCTCCAGATGCTCAGCGGAGAATCTCCCAAAAAGTATCTTTTGGGTGTTAGAGTTGGGAGAAACTGCTACCAAGACTGGGGGGGGGGGAGAATGAAAGAAAGAGAGAGAGAGAGAAGAAGGAGGAGGAGGAGAACGAGAGAGAGAGAGAGAAGGGTGGGAATGAGGGAAGTGGGGAGGGGAAGCTGGAGCACCACTCTGGTACAGGAGCCCCTGGAAGCTGAACTGGGAACCTCAGGCTTGTAAGTTCTGTGCTCTGTCAGTTGAACTATTTCCCCAGTGGAACTCTTTTTTTTTTTTTATTGTTTCTGCTGGTGCCAGGGATCAAATCTGGGACCCCCCTCCTGCCTGCTTAAGTAGCATATATCTTCACACATCCGCCAGTACCACCCTCTGACCCTGTCCCTCTCCCAGAGATGGGACATAACAAATCACGGACTCACCATGCATCACCTATCACACACACACGTATCACACACAGTAACACACTGCAGGTCACACTGCAGTGTTCACATTAGACGTACAGGAAGTGCCACACGTGGTCCTTCTGCTGACACTTTATGGATCATGCCTCCTTTGGGGGAGTTTTAGCCATGCTAACACTTGTAACTCCACTCATCTGACGGTTAAATCATCAGCTCTGGTCTAGAAGGTTTCATCTTCACTAGAGAATGAATATCCCAGCAACTTCTGAGTGTTTTCCAGTTGAAAGTCCAAAGTCCCAGTTGGGAAGTGGTGTGGATTATCAAAGCGATTGTGTGCTTAGGTGCTAATGTTTTATTTTAGAAATTGTCAGCTAGCTGTTTAAACCTAGTGAATTCCTGTGCTTTAAAAAATGTTTTTTTTTTTTCCCCCTTTAAGATTTATTATAAAAAAGGAAGGAGGGAGGGAGAGAGAGAGAGATCAGAGTATTGCTTAGCTCTGGCATGTGGTGGTGCCAGGGGCCTTAGACGAGCAAGTCAGTGCTCTAGTGGGCTGAGCTCTCTTCCTTGACCTTAGGCTTTTTTTTTTTTTTTCTCTATCTCTTGATGAATCCCCCCTCCCCAGGATTCCTTCGAGCAAGGGATCCTCCTTCATTTAGCATATTTTATTCTAATATTTTTCTTTTGTTGTATGTCCTCCCATTGCCTGGCACAGTAGTTAGTGTGTACTTAAAAAAAATTTCTTCTCTCTCTTTCTCTTTTATTTATTTTTGGAGAAGCACTAGAGCAAGGTCTAAAGTAGGATGCACAGTTTGCCTCTTGGAATGAGCTAATTAAAATATTGTTTAGAATCGTTCGGGGCTGGGGAGAGAGCTCAACTGTTAGGGCACCACATGCATGTCTGAGTCCTCACAGGGCATAGGCTCAATCCCCAGCATCACTGTATGTCAGAGCTGAGCAGTGGTCTGGTCTCTCTGTTTCTCTCCTCTTTCTCTTTCTCTCTTTCTTGTAAATCTTAAAAAAAAAAAAAAAAAAAAAGAGCAATGTCCTTTAAGGTCATACCACTCTGTTACAAAGGAGAAAAGTGCAACAATGCAGAAAAATGTAAAATAAAAAGCTGTGGTCTTAATAAATCACTGGGGAACGTGTGTGCGTGTGCATGTGTTCATGGCATCTCCTAGCTCTCCCTCAGCACCTACATCACAGGTATGAATACCCAGCATTGCACTTCTTAGAAACTTGCTCTTTTTTTTTTTTTTTTCCAGGACCTTCTATGACTGGATCACTGAGAAAAACCGCCCGAGCTCAGGAAGCCTGATCCAGGTGGTTACCACAGGGGGAAAGACGGAGCTGACCCCAGCATATTTTTGAACTACTCCTCAGTGTTTGTGAGGGAAAGGCCAGAGGTGCCCATCTAGCTCAATGTGGTCATGTCAGTGTTTCTTGTCATCCTGTGAGTGGTACGAGACCATCCTAGTTTTCTCTCTCATGACAGGCTGCACCTGCTCGCCTGCCGGTACAAATCCTGTGAAGCCAGCAGGTGGCACTGTAGATCTGTTAGTTCCCAGACCTGGGTGGTCTCTGTTGAGTCCTCTCTATCTGTGCCATGTTGAATTGTCTTCAAGACTCTGTTCCCGATGTCACTGTCACCCAGATGAGTTGAGAGGTTGTCATTTTCGGAGGGGTTCGGGGGCTCAAATTAGTTTGGAATGTGTCACTGATGTCGTTTTTGTAGCCTCTAGCGAAACTGCCTTAAGACTTGTTGTGTGGTGTGAATGGTCCCCCGGGCTCTGTAGAGGGACCACAGGTGGTGATTGGGGGAGTTTTTCTTCCTAATAAATGTTCTTGATGAATGGTGTCTTCTTTTTTAAAAAATATTTCTTTATTTCCTTTTGTTGCCCTTTTTTTATTGTTGTAGTTATTATTCTTGTTGTTGGATAGGACAGAGAGAAATGGAGAGAGGAGGGGAAGACAGAGGGGGAGAGAAAGACAGACACCTGCTTTACTGCTTGTGTGCTTGTGAAGCGATGCCCCTGCAGATGGAACGGGATCCTTATGCCAGTCCTTGTGCTTTGCGTCACCTGCACTTAACCCGCTGTGCTACCTCCCGACTTCTGGTGTCTTCTTTCATCAAAGCACGTCAGCCAAGCAGTGATCATGGAAGAACATTCTAGAATCCTGGGCTGCTAGAGGTCGAGTCCTTACAAGGCTCAACTTTATTTATTTATTTTTTATTTATGGATAGAGAAAGAGAAATTGGGAGGGAAGGGAGAGATAGAAAGGGAGAGAGAGACAGACTCCTAAAGCCTTGCTTCACCACTCGTGAAGCTTTCCTCTCACAGGTGGGGGCCAGGGACTTGAACCCAGGTCCTTGAGCACTATAATGTGTGTGCTTAACCAGGTGCATCACTGCCTGGCCCCAGATTTATTTATTTATTATTTAAAAAGAAAATTTTATTAGTGACTTCATATTGATTTGCAAAATTAGAAGGTGACGGGGATGTAATTCCACACCGTTCTCACCACCTGAGCTCCGTGTCGCCATTCCCTCCGTTCTCTCAAGGTTGCAGATAGGGATCAGCTGTTGTTTCTGTAATGGCCTTTCTATATTTGTATATGTTTGACAAGGCTCAGATCTAAAATAGTCTTATCATGTAGTAATACAGGCACAATTTCCTCTTGGGCCTAAGGAGCAGCTGAGGTGAGTGGTATGGCTCATGATTTTAGAAACTGACCCACTCACCCACGAATGTCCACGAAAGTGCAAGAAATAGATCATTGAAGATAGAGATGGACAGCCAGACCAGATGGAGAGATGAAAGGATAGATAGATGGATAGAGATGAAGGAAGAGACTGATGGACAGATAATGGATGATGGTGACTGATAGGTGATAGATTAGACAGATATTCTACTTCTTTACTCCAAATGTTACTAATAGTTCAAAGCCTCTAAGGCAGAAATGATAAGTGTTAAGTGGACAGATGAAGGTGGTCCTCAAGTGAGGTCAATGTACTGATATCTGGCAATTATCATCCAGAATTATCCGGAGGGGTGTGAGGGGCTTGCAGTGTAGTTGACAAGTGGCAGAGAAGCAAGCATGATCTAAATCAATAATGTCAGTCCTTCGTGAGGGTAAAACCAGAGTGCTGCTCAGCTCTGGCGTGTGGTGCTGTGACTTCTGCAGCTTCAGCCCTGGAAGCTAGTTCTGTGCTCGGAGAGGCCTAGCTATCTCCCTGGCCCTGGCTTGCACTATTATAAGGTTCTTTTTTAAAAAAATTATTCCCTTTTGTTGCCCTTGTTTTATTTTTGCAGTTATTATTATTGTCGTCATTGTTGGCTATGACAGAAAGAAATGGAGAGAGGAGGGGAAGACAGAGAGGATGAGAGAAAGATAGACACCTGCAGACCTGCTTCACCGCCTGTGAAGCGACTCCCCTGCAGGTGGGGAGCCAGGGGATCCTTACGCCCGTCTTTGCACTTTGTGCCATGTGCGCTTAACCCGCTGCTACTGCCTAACTCCCACTATTATAAGATTCTAGAAGTATGATCACACACTTTTACCAGAGCACTCACTGCTCAGTTCTAGCTTGTGGTGGTGGTCAGGGGGGCGTGAACCTGGGACTTGGAGCCTTAGGCACGAGAGTCTCTCTGCAGAACCATTATGCTGTCTCCTCCATAAATACATTTACTTTATCCTCCACCAAAGTTCCAGTGCCATTATATCAGCTATCATTCTAGCTCCCTCTCTCAGCTGTCCTCCATAACTGCCGTCATTTTCACAGAGTCTTATAGTCAGGTTGGCTATCATTACTTTTTTTTTGTAAGTTATAGTTATTTATGTTTCACAAAAGAGCCAAGTCACTTGCTGGCTTCCTTCTGATTTTCTTAATTTTACTCTGCATGATCACCCCCCCCCCCCAGTTGCTTCTCTTTTGTTCTGAAAGACACAGAATTATCTTTTGAAATGGAAGGGGAGTTACCCACGGGGTCTGCTTCTCATGGCTTTCTTACCCAGTCACCCGTGAACGGACACTTAGGTTGATTCCACACTTTGGCTGTTGTGAACAGGGTAGCTACAAATCTGTCAGTATGTCCTTTTGAATTAGTGTTTTCATGTCCTTCAGATCAATGTCTAGTGGTCACAATGCAGGATTGTAAAGCTCTTTCTTTTTTTCAAACAAGTCCTCATACCATTTTCCGTGGAGAACCTGAAAATTGAAGATTTTCCCATTGTGAGCAAATTTGCAAGTTCCCTTGGATTTTGGCAAATGCAAGCAGTTCAATGATTGTCCACAAGGGGGCAAGCAGTGTGTGGAACTCGCTTCAACTTTCCTGGCGGGGCCTCTGCTCAGCTCTGTCTGAGTGGAGCTCAGATCCATATGTAACCTCAAGCACTGGAGACTTGTTGCTGTTCCTCCTAACCCCCCCCCCCCCCCTTGCTTGCCTGCCTTTCTCTTGTTTGTTTTCTTCACTGGAGTGGAAAGCTTAGGTTAAAGAAAAAGAAAAAGAGAAAAAAAAAAAAACCAGCAGCTCCTTTCTTTTTTTATTTGTTTATTGGGGGATTAATGGTTTACAGTCCAACAATAAAATACAATAGTTTGTACATGCATAACATTTCCACTAGGTCCTCCTGCCATCCTGTTCCAGGACCTGAACACCCCCCCACCCCCAGAGTCTTTGACTTTGGTGCAAATACACCAACTCCAGTCCAGGTTCTACTTGTGTTTTCTCTTCTGATCTTGTTTTTCAACTTCTGTCTGTGAGTGAGATCATCCCATATTCATCCTTTTGCTTCACTTATCTCACTTAACATGATTCCTTCAAGCTCCAAGCGACTGCTTCTTAAGTGGTACCAGTGTCACAATATCTTAGAAAACCCAGTCCACTAACAAACCAATTCCCTCTCTCTCTCTCCAGCAACAGCAATAGTATAGATTGTTACCTTTTATCAGCTATAGTATAGACTAACATCATAGATCAGCTGTGGTGTGGACTAGCAAAATACCTCCCAGCCACAGGGAAGAGGTCTTATCCCTTGTTATATGTTCCTGCCACCTTCACACACTTGGTTTACAGACTAATCTAGGCCTCACTTTTGTTGAATACCCACTGTGTCAGGTTTGGTGCTGGGAGACCAGAGGTCCCATCGACCTATCTATCCTTTTATCTGTCCACTGTTCCCAGTGCCTAAATGAGATGATATAATGGTTAAACAGTATCACTGACACCACATAATTAATTCATCTATATTTTGTAGGCAGAACTCATAATAAGAACTTGCCTGTCATGGGGCCGGGTGGTGGCATGCCTGGTTGAGCTCACGCGTTGCAGTGCAGAAGGACCTGGGCTTGAGTCCTTGGTCCCCATCTGCAAGGGAAAGCTTTGCGAGTGGTGAAGCAGTGTTGCAGGTGTCTGTCTCTCTCCCTTTTTACCATTCCCTTCCCTTTCAGTTTCTGGCTGTCTATACAATAAATAAATAAAGATAATAATAATTAAAAAAGAACTTGATTGTCAAACTATACAGGGGTAACATTAGAACTGGCTGCCTTGAATTGACTGTTTTTTCTTCATTTATTATTTGTGATTAATAGTGTGTTACAAGATGGTAAGATCACAGGATGTAGTTGCATATCTCATCCACCACCAGAGTTCTGTGTCTCCACCCTCCAATCTCCCAAAGATAACCACTGCACATCTCACAGAGTCTTAGAAATAGTTTATTTTCCTCTTCTTCTTCTTCTTCTTCTTCTTCTTCTTCTTCTTCTTCTTCTTCTTCTTCTTCTTCTTCTTCTTCTCCTTCTTTTTTACAAGTTAATGTGTATCAGTTCTAGACTCCATATATGAATTAAACCATCTGGAGGTTGTCTTCTCAATTTTGTTAAGCTAAGTCACCTCTGATTTCATCCATTTTATTCCAGAGGACACGATATTGTCCTTTTAATTGTACAGTACTATCTGTGGAGTATGTCTATATCCCATAACTTTTTTAAAATTTTTATTTATTTATTGGATAGGGACAGAGAAATTGAGTGAGAAGGGGGAGATAGTGAGGGAGAGAGACAGCTGCAGCCCTGCTTCACCACTTGTGAAGCTTTCCCCCTGCAGATGGGGACCAGGGGCTTGAACCTGGGTCCTTACGCACTGTAATGCATGCACTTAACCAGGTGTGCCACTGTCTGCCCCCCCCCCCCATAACTTTTTTAGCCAGCCATCTGCTTCCACTGTTTGGCTAGTGTGAATAATGCAGCTGTAAATATGGGAGTGCATATGTCTCTCTGAATTTGTGGTTGTGTATCCTTTGGATAAATCTCTTGATTTAATTTCCTTTTTTAAAAAAGTATCTGTTATTCTTTTTATTTATTTTCCCTTTTGTTGTCCCCTTTTTGTTATTGTAGTTATTGATGTCGTTGTTAGGACAGAGAGAAATGGAGAGAGATGGGGAAGACAGAGGGGGAGAGAAAGACACCTGCAGACCTGCTTCACCACCTGTGAAGCGACTCCCCTGCAGGTGGGGAGCCAGGGGCTCAAACCGGGATCCTTGAGTGGGTCCTTGCGCTTTGCTCCATGTGCGCTTAACCCGCTGTGCTACTGCCCAACTCCCGATTTAATTTCCTGCTTCTTTCAACCATCTACCACCCAATAAGCCTCAGGGTCTGCAGATGCAGTAGCCAACTTCAGAGAGAGGATCAGTCTTAGCACCCAACGACATCTTCTCGTCTGACTTTGCTTTTACTCTGTGTGTTCCTTATGTTTGAACCAGCTTGCTTAGGGATGCATTTTTATTTATAATTTCTGAGAATTTGTTTACAGTGGTGTACAGTGTTGTTAGATTGAAGAGTATAGTTTCACACTTAGATTTATCACTCATTATCCCGACACCTAAGTCTGAGTGCTGTCACACCACATGGAACCCTCAAAAGATGACATTTCATATCTCAGTGACTCATTCATGGACTGTGGGGCAGGGAAGGTGACTCAGTGGTACATCAAAGGGTCTGACCTACTGTTCTGCTGGAATTCATTGTATTATACATATATTTAAGTAATAAGATTAAAAAGGTGTTTGTCTAACACACTCATCCAAAAAGATCTATGTACCCCTATGTTCAGAGCAACACGATCTGTAATAGCCAAAACCAGGAAGCAACCCAGGTGTCCAGCAACAGATGAGTGACTGAGTTAAGTTGTGGTCTAGATACACAATGGAATACTACTCAGCTATTAAAAATAGTTTATTCACCTTCTTCACTCCATGTTGGATGGAGCTTGAAGGAATCCTGTGAAGTGAGATCAGTCAGAAAGAGAAGGATGGATATGGGATGGTCCCACTCATAGACAGAAGTTGAAAAATAACAACAGAAAGAGAAAACACAAAGCAGAACTTGGGCTGGACTTAGTGTATTGCACCAAAGTAGAGGACTCTGGTGTGTGTGTGTGGGGGGGGGGGGGGCGGTGAATTGTTCAAGTCCTGGAACATGATGACAGAGGAAGACCTAGGTGGGAGGGAGGGGCGGGGTAGAGCGTTATGTGGAAAACAGAAATGTTACACGTGTACAGACTACTGAATATTAACTGTAAACCATTAATTCCCCCAATAAAGGAAAAAAAGAGATACTTGTCTTTTTTTTTTTGCCTCCATGGTTATTGCTGGGGCTCAGTGGGATGCATTGGATCGACCTTCTCGTGGTGCATCCCGTGAGTACTCATTCATTGGGGAAACTGATGATCCTTCCTAGCCGACTGAATCCACATAGATCCCAGTCACTTTCAAAGCCAGCAACAAGCAGCTCTTGACAGCTTTCAACCTGACCTGTTGACTGGCTACGGAAGAAGGGCAAA
This sequence comes from Erinaceus europaeus, assembly GCF_950295315.1. Classification (NCBI taxonomy): domain Eukaryota; kingdom Metazoa; phylum Chordata; class Mammalia; order Eulipotyphla; family Erinaceidae; genus Erinaceus; species Erinaceus europaeus. The sequence goes on from NC_080164.1 coordinate 175,901,849, forward strand.
CGCTAGAAGAAGAAGTGCCTGCACCATGAATCCACTACTCCTGGAGGCCATATTTCCCCCTCTTGTTGCCCTTGTTGTGGTCATTATTATTGTTGATGTTGTTCGTTGTTGGATAGGACAGAGAAATGGAAAGAGGAGGGGAAGACAGAGGAGGAGAGAAAGACAGACACCTGCAGACCTGCTTCACTGCTTGTGAAGCGATTCCCCTGAAGTTGGGGAACCAGGGGCTCGAACCAAGATCTTCACTCCGGTCCTTGCGCTTTGCACCATGTGCGCTTAACCCGCTGCGCTACCGCCCAACCCGATATTTGTCTTTCTAAAGAGAATTCAGTTCCAGTTTTTGAAATCAGTTTTAACTTGTTGCTATATATGTTTTGCTCTGTGGATGTGGTTCATTTGCTCTGAAGAGCCCACTGTATGTCAGACTCTCGTAGCAGGCGCTTCTTTGGATGTTAAGAATGCAGCGAAGAAAGCAGACTCACTGTTATAAAAATGCAGTGCTGGCCGGGGAAGGGGCCTTGTCGGCAGAGCACGGAGCTCGCATGCCTGCAGCTCCTGCCTTGATCCCTAGAGCCATGTGCTCTGGAGTGGTACTTCGCTCCTGTCTCACACGGGACTCTCTCTTTGATTCCATATGACATAAATTAAAATGAATGTTTGCACACTGCAAGGTAGGGGAGGTGGCCTAGCGGCAGAGTGCCTACCTGTCATGCGTGGGGCTCTGGGTTCAATCCCTCACGCCTCACGGAGCGGCAACAGCACTGGATGGTGGAACCTGCTTCTCGCTTCCTCCATGAAGATGTGGAAACCTTTGCGCTTGGGAGGTGGCTAGTGGCCCTGTGTAGCCGCTGGGTTCCAGCTGCTATTTAGAACGTTGTTATAGGGCTGGGCGGTGACACACTCTGTTGTGAGTGCATTTTATGGTGTGTAAGGACCTGGGTTCAAGCCTCCAGCCTCTATCTGCAGGGAAAAGCTTCACAAGCGGTGAAGCAGTCCTGCAGGTGTCTCTCCTTCTCTCTCCTCTCTACCTTCCCCCCTCTAAATTTCTCTTTTTCCTATGAAATAAATAAATAAATGAAGATCATTGCATTGAAAACAAAATACGGGCTGTGAACTAAGTTTGTGTATGATGGTTCTTGAAAATGTGTATACAACTGAAGTAGACCGGCACACTGTAAGGATGGCTCTTTTGGTTACTACCAGGCCACCCCACCATCCACGACCCTAGTCAGGGGATCCCAGGATTCCCACACAGACATGATGGGTCTAGACCTCTTAACAGATCCCTCTCTTTACTGTCACTGGGCATCTCCATCAGGTCCTATATGGGCCCCTATAGGACCTTGCTTTTAATGTGGATCAACAATCATAGGGACTGCCCCATTTTTAATTTTAAAAATCCCAAGGAAGATTAGGTCAACATCCTCTGCCACTCGAGGAAGATGGGTCCTGCAATGAGTGCAGCCTAGAATGTTCTGTGACCACAGAATATGAGCTCAGACCTATAGGGATGCAGAGGTTACATGGGTTCCTGTGCTGAATATGGGGTTTCCAATCGATGGGGTTTCCAGCTAATAATATTTATATACTGTTCCCGTATTTGAGAGCTACTTTCTCCCCTGATCTATCTTTCTAGTCCTATTTCCAACTCTGACACCATCTCCCCGGACAATACTTTTAGCCCACCTGTATGTTAGCTGTTGGGCTCAGGCAAAAAATAATAAAGTCACAGGCCCCTTGGAATAGACCTAAAATAGACCTAATAGCCTTTTTCCAGAATGGAGGCCCCAAATCTCATCTGCTATGTTCTTACCTTTAGGTTCCTGATTATTATAATACAAGTTGTTCTGCTTTAGCTCTTAATGCTTTTTCAACCACCAAGTTGCAGACACTACTATGATGGCATCCTGACTTCCCTGGGCAGATGACCTCACCAGTGTGTCCTGGAACCCCATTTACCCAGAGCCCTGACCCACTAGGGAAAAATAGAAATAGGTTCGGAGTGTGCATTGACCTGCTAATGCCCATGCCCAGCGAAGAAGCAATTACAGAAGCCAGACCTTTCACCTTCTGCACCCCATAAGGATCCTAGGTCCATACTCCCAGAGGGTTAAAGAATAGGAAAGCTTCCAATGGAGGGGAGGGGATGTGGAGTTCTGGTGGTGGGAATTGTGGAATTGAACCCTTTTTAAAAAAATATTTATTTATTCCCTTTTGTTGTCCTTGTTATTGTAGTTATTGTTGTTATTGATGTCGTTGTTAGATAGGACAGAGAGAAATGGAGAGAGGAAGGGAAGACAAAGGGGGAGAGAAAGATACACACCTGCAGACCTGCTTCACCTCTTGTGAAGCAATTCCCCTGCAGGTGGGGAACCAGGGGCTTGAACCAGGATCCTTACGCCGGTCCTTGTACTGGTCCTTGTGCTTAACCCACTGCGCTACCGCCCAACTCCTGGAATTGAACCCTTCTTATCCTATGGTCTTGTTGATCATTATTAAATCAATAAAAAATAAACCAAATTAAAAAAATGTAAACATTAGGCTTAGCTGGTAAAAGGGAGGGTTTGTTCTCACTATTTAAAAACCTCTATTGAGTGCTGGGGAGACTGTGTAATGGTTATGGAAAAGACTTTAAATTTTGTAAATTCATAAAATAAAAATTATAGACAAGACTATAGGATGAAAGAGGTACAATTCCCCACCACCAGAGAGAGTTCTGTATCCCATCCTATCCTTTGAAAGCTTTCCTATTCTTTATTTTCTTTTGCCTCCAGGGTTATTGCTGGGGCTCGGTGCCTGCACTACAATCCACTGCTCCTGGAGGCCATTTTTCCCACTTTGTTGCCCTTGTTGTTACTCTTGTTGTTTGTAGCTTTCCTATTTTATTCCTCTGGGAGCATGGACCCAGGATCATTATGGGGTACAGAAGATGGAAGGACTAGCTTCTCTAATTGCTTCTCCACTTGACATGGGTATTGGCAGGCCGGTCCATACTCCCAGCCTGCCTTTCTTTCCCTAGTGGGGTAGGGCTCTGGAGAGGTGGGGCTCCAGGACACATTGGCGAGGTCGTCTGCCCAGTGAAGTCAGATTGGCATCATAGGAGCATCTGCAACTTGGTGGCTGAAAAAGAATTAAGATATAAAGCAGAACAAATTGTTTAATAATCAGGAACCTATATTAGGCAGACGTGTAGCAGATGAGATTTGGGGTCTCCATTTTGGAAAAAGTTAGTAGGTCTATTTTAGGTATATTCCAGAAGGCCCATGATTTTACTAAATTTTGCCTGAGTCTGACAGCTAACAATTCAAAAGACTTTCATACCTGAGGCTCTGTGGTCCCAGGTTCAATCCCTAGCACTACCATAAACTAGAGCTGAGCAGTGCTCTTGTATCTCTCTCTCTGTCTCCAGAGTTATAGCTGGGGCTCGGCATCAGCACTATGAAACTATGAACTGCTCCTGTTGGCCATTTTTCCCATTTTATTGGATAGGACAGAGGAAAATTGAGAGAGAAGGAAGAGAGGGAAAGAGAGAGAGAGAGAGAGTGCAAACGAGATACACACACACAGCAGTTGAGACAGAGAGAGAGAGAGAGAGAGAGAGAGAGAGAAACAGAGACCTGCAGACCTGCTTCACCGCTTGTGAAGCTGCAGGTGCGGAGGAAGGGCTCGAACCTGGGTTCTTGTGCTTAGTACTATGTGCGCTAAACTGGGTGCACCACTACCCGGCCCCTCTATTTCTCCTTCTCTTTCACTAAAAAAATATTAATAATATAAATAAATAAATGAATAAAATATCGAAAATAAAACTCTGCTGAATAACAGTTTAGTCGCAGTTTTCCCAACACACTCTCAGCATTTCAAGAATGTCTCTAAGTCTGTTTTTGCTTTTGCACCTTCCTGTGTGAGCAGACATCCATCCAAGCACGTCAAGTCTCGAGACAGCCTGTGTGACGCCAAAGATGGACTACTTTCAACACTCACAGCTCCTGAGGAGGGGTTTTGCTTCACAGTAAGCTCTCGCTCTCAGCAGGCTGGGCTCATGGTGGGAGTGGGGGTGTGGGGGGATTCTCCACACTTCAGTCAGAGGGTTCCTTGTTTTCATCACTTGGTTTTTCCCTCTGAGAGGAGATAAAGACCCAGTGTTTCACAACTTTACCAAAGGAAATAGCAGCTGACTTTGTTTTGGGTACTTTGTTTAGTGTTTTCCAGCCCGGGAGTTACAGAATGCCTTCTGCTCAGTGAGTTATTCAGAGGAATGAAGCTTGAGGAACTGGGGATGATGATCCTGGTGGAGGGAGTAATTATACACAAAGGTACCCACAAGGGAGGGTCAGCATGCCTTCGGCTCTCTCCACACCTGTAGATGGAACTGCAGCTCTCTCAGCGGGTGGATAATCTCTTGATTATAATCGCAAGTAATGCAAAGTCTGTAAAGGGTGTTAGCTGGTAGCTTCTAAGTTCTGGTTTGGAAGGCATAATGGGACTTCTTTTATTGTTTTTTTTTTTAAATTTTGTTATTATCTTTGTTTACTGGATAGAGACAGCTAGCAATCAAGAGGGAAGGGAGAGATAGAGACCTTCACAGTGTTTTACTAGGGGACTGGGGCTGGTGGGACAGACACTTATTTGCACACTTTGAATTGATAATGTTCCTTGTGGAAACCCTGGAAGTGGCCTCTCCCCTTTCTGGCTGGGTATTCCCCACCTCCTCACCCTTTAAGTGGGGAAGTTTTGGCCAAAGGGCTGTGGCAGGCGCACTGTGTATCACTTGGGAGCCAAAGCACAGGACGTGAAGCTGTGACATCTCTGTACTGGCTCTGCAGGGCCTGGAGAATTTTTCAGAACCACAATGGGCTTTGCAAAAAGAGAAACAATCTGTTAGAGACTCAAGGCACTGGGATTTCAGGTCTGTTTATTAGCGGCCTCAGATTCTAGCTCGTTCTCACCAATTATGTCTCTCTCTCTTTTAATAGTTACTTATTTATTCTCTTTTGTTGCCCTTGTTGTTTTATTGTAGTTATTATTGCTGTTGTTGTTGTTGGATAGGACAGAGAGAAATGGAGAGAGGAGAGGAAGACAGAGAGGGGGAGAGAAAGACAGACACCTGCAGACCTGCTTCACTGCTGGTGAAGAGACTCCCCTGCAGGTGGGGAGCCAGGGGCTTGAACCGGGATTCAGGATCCTTATGCCGGTCCTTGCACTTTGCGCCACCTGTGCTCTTAACTCACTGCACTACCACCCGACTCCAGTGTCTTTTCTTCTCTTCTTCTTCTTCTTCTTCTTCTTCTTCTTCTTCTTCTTCTTCTTCTTCTTCTTCTTCTTCTTCTTCATCCTCCTCCTCCTCTTCCTTCTCCTCTTTCTTCCTCTTCCTTCCCCTCACCCTCCTCCTCTTCCTCTCCTCCCTCTCCTTCTTCTTTGCAAGTGCATGTGTATCAGGTCTCTAGATTCCACATATGAATGAAACCATCTGGTGGTTGTCTTTCATCTCTTATTTCACTAACCATAATTACCTCCAATTCCATCCACTTTGTCCTAAAAGACATAATATCATCCTTTTGGCTTGCAGAGTAGTATTCCATGGAATATATATCCTGTACATTCTTTAGCCAGTCATCTGATGATGGACATTTAGGCTGCTCCCACTCTTTGTGAATAATACAGCTGTAAACACAGGGTACATATGCCCCTTCAGACTAGTGCTTGAGTGTCCACTGGATAAATACCTAAGATTGGTATTGCTGGGTCATAAGGTAACTTATTTGTTTAAGGACTCTGCATACAGTCTTCCAAAGGGGCTGCACCAGTTTGAAATCCCACCAACAATAATGCTTCTTCAATTTTAAAAGAAAGGATGACTGCAGAATAAAATATTACCTGATTGTTTCTTTTTCTTGGCTTTTGAATCGGACTGTAAACTTTGTGCCTTCCAGAACTCTCAAATCCATTTTGAACTCTTTGCCTCTCTCCAAAGAGTCTCCCGGAAGGTGCCTGTTTGCAGAGTGCCTTCAGGATGACTCACGGCACAAAGCAGCTTAAGTGCTTGCCTGTGGCCAAACTTCCTGTGAGCAAACCAGGATGATATAGTCTGGCGACTTCAAGCCAGCCTTCCCCCTTCTCTCTGACTGAACAAGTCTGGGTCAGCATGCACAGAGGTGACGGTGAAGCTACCATATCAAGTTCTGTGCTTGACCCTGGGGTTCAAAGATGGCTGAGACCTGAACCCTGTCCTTGAGGATCTCATAGTTGAGTGTGAGAGAGAGAGATTCAGGCATGGGGGGCTGCACGGTGGCACACCTGGTTGAGCTACACAAGTGGTGGAGCAGTGTTGTAGGTGTCTCTCTCTCTCCCTTTCTGTCTCCCTTACTTAATTTCTCTCTGTTTCTTTTCAATAAACAAGTAAACATAATATATAAAAAAAAGAAGCTGGCAAAACTAACTACAGAACAAGTAAGCTTGGGCAAGTCTTTCACCAGATCAATGAAAAATAAAGGCCAGATTCCAGAGGAGGGAAATATTGATTCTGATTTGGATGTGGGAGGCTGGGAAGACTAATATGTGGAGGACAAGAGAGTTTTCTGTGAGACGTGCAAAACAGCCACTTGCTGGAGCTGTCTAGCCTTTCTGATGTTTCTTCCTCCACTGCAGAAACACTGGTTCAGAGATGTGCATTTTCAAAGCCTGTGTAAATAGAGATCTGGGCTAATGGGAAAATAGTCATAACATTGTCACTGAAAGCACAGGCTTGTTGATATATTTTGCTAAATTGCCCTTATTAATGATTCATCAAATCTTATTTGCTTCTTGCAGTAAAAAAAAAAGCAAACCAGAAAACCTGAATGCAAAATTTAACACACACACACACACACTCCCAGTTAAGTGTGTTTTCCATATGCAGTTTTTCCATATGCATTTTGAAACTCCACGCTAGTATATATCTCTAGAACAGGTCTGAGAACCAATCAGTGCCTTTTGCTTTTAAAAACAATGCGTTCACACAACGTTTATTGATCTGTTTTAATTTCTAGCAAGTGTGTGAGAGGAGGCAGAGCCGGGCATCACACAAGCAAGCCTTGTGCTCTGCCTCCAAGCTATCTTCTCCACCCCAAGCTTACTGTTCCTTGAAATGTGTCCTTCCCCACCTCCCCACAGATTATTTTTGGCACTTGAATTATATGTCATCAAATGTATATCTGGTGTGTTTTTTATTCAGGGAGCCAGCAATCCATTTCTTCCCTCCCAGTGGCAAGTCCATCATTGAATATTCACGGTAGGAGGGGAGTTAGTTCACTGGCTCCTCTGTGCTGGGAGCTTGAGACGCATGCTACCAGAAGAGGGCGCTGGAGGGACATCAAGGAGCAAAGGGCGGCTCTTTGTGTTCCAGAGAGCTGAGCCTGCTTAACTGTGCTTTAGAAAAAAGATTATATATATATATATATATATATTTTTTTTCTTTTTTTTCTTTCACTAGATAATGGGGGGAAAGAAACCAGAGCAGCACCACTCTGCCGTAAATGGTGCCATGGATGGATCTTGGGATCTCACGCTTGCAAGTGTTCAGAGCTCTACAACTAGGCCACCAGGCTGTTCCTTATGCACCTTGGCAGCAGTATTGAGCCCCGGCTGCCTGTCTCAGCCTGGCGTTCAGTGACCTAGACTTTGTGTTGCCCGGACAAGCTCACCGCCGGTCTCCGGAGCTCTGCAGGCTGCTTCCTGCTTAGCTGGACACTGGGGCTCAGTACAGGGCCCCCAACTGATTTGTAGCCCCAAATCCCAGTCTTGGGGATTGAACTTTTTTTTTTCTTTTCCCTAGAAATTGTTATTCTTCCTCTAGTCCTTGGATCATATTTTGAGTTTTATTTAGATAAGGGTGTAAAGAAAACTTTACATAAAAATGGAGGAGGTCCTTGAAACAAATAAACAAACTTCCCAGCAAGGGTGGACTTTTCATTGCTGCCTCCCTGCCTGCCTGCCTGCCTTGGGCTTCTCTGTAGACTCCAGCTTCTTTCCCTGTTGCAAAGATGTGAGTGTTATCTCATTGGCATGTCTAGATATTGGTGTGTTTCAAATCAGCTCGCATAGTGTGTTGTATGGACTATGTCCTTTAGCATGAAGTTTTTGAAGAAAACCTGACTTCTCACGGATGCAGAGCTGAGAAGGGACTTAAGTACTCGGCTTACTTTTTTTTTAAATTTTCTTTCTTTTTTTTAAAAAATATTTATTTTATTTATTTATTCCCTTTTGTTGCCCTTGTTGTTTTATTGTTGTAGTTATTATTGTTGTTGTCATTGTTGGATAGGACAGAGAGAAATGGAGAGAGGAGGGGAAGACAGAGAGGAGGAAAGAAAGATAGACACCTGCAGACCTGCTTCACCGCCTGTGAAGCGACTCCCCTGCAGGTGGGGAGCCGGGGTTCAAACCGGGATCCTTATGCCGGTCCTTGTGCTTTGCGCCACCTGCATTTAGCCCGCTGCGCTACAGCCCGACTCCCTAATTTTCTTTCTTTTAAAAAATATTTATTTATTCCCTTTTGTTGCCCTTGTTGTTTTATTGTTGTAGTTATTACTGATGTCGTTGTTGTTGGATAGGACATAGAGAAATGGAGAGAGGAGGGGGAAAACAGAGAGGGGGAGAGAAAGGTACAGCTTGTGAAGCGACTCCCCTGCAGGTGGGGAGCCAGGGCTGGAACTGGGATCCTTACGCAGGTCCTTGCGCTTTGCACCACCTGAGCTTAACCCGCTGTGCTACCGTCCGACTCTCCTTAGCTTACCTTTGAAGGCAATGGTTAGGTATTCTCTTCCCAAGAGCTATGTGACAACTAGAGGTTAATTGCAATGTGGAATCTGAAATGAAAACTCATTGACTCCTTGTACCCACTCATGACATTTAAAAAAAAATGTATTTTGTTTATTTCTTTATCCTGTTGAATATGACAAAGAGAAATTGAAAGGAAAGGGGGAGAATAGAGAGGGAGAGAGCACTATTTCACCACCAGTGAAGCTTCTTCTCTGCAGGTGGGGGACCAGGGGCTTGAACCTGGGTCCTCATGCATTGCAACACGTGCATTCAACCAGGTGCACCACCATCTCACCCCTCCAACTCCCCACTCATGACTTTGGAATGCCATGCATATATTGTTGTTTTTTGGGAGGGAAAGACTGGCTCATTAAATCATGCAAATCTCTTCATCTGTCGACATATTTCATCAAACAATTAAAAAAACAGCAGCCATTAACATCACCACTTGTGTCAATAGGAAAAATCTTTCAAGAGTCAGAACTGTCAAAATGTGTAGGGACAGGTATTAGCTTAACAAAATTCTAACATTCGCTTGCAAGCCTGAAGTTTATCATTGGCAAGAAGATGGAAGGCTGAATGACCGTAATTTGTCAGTCATCCTTTCACAGAAAGAAGTTTTTTCTCACGTGGCTAATTCAACTTGTAGCTCAAACAGGAGCAGCTGCTTTTCTCTAAGACACAGAATGGAAGTTTGGGATGTGGCAAACGAGCTCTGTGCCTCCCTTCCGTCTCTTTGCAAAAATATGAAGATGTGAACGCAAGCGTGAGCTTCTGTAAAATTAGCCAACTTCGTTCCCATTAAGTGGTGAAGTGATGGTCACAATTTTTCAAAGCTCTGAGTACTCATGGGTGAAGGATACTTGTGACCAAGAGTCTGGTTTGGGGGCTGGGGACACAGCATAATGGTCATGCAAAAGTCCCGCTTGCCTGGGGCTCTAAGGTCTCAGGTTCACTCCCGAGCACCAGTATAAGCCGGAGCTGAACAGGGCTCTGGTCTCTCTATTTCTCCACCCCCCTTTTTTCTGTGTCTCTTTCATTAAAATAAAATAAAATAAAATAAAATAAAATAAAATAAAATAAAATAAAATAAAGGCTGGGTGGTAGTACATTCAGTTGCGAGCACACATTAAGAGTAATACAAGGAACAGGTTCAGGCCCCTGGTCAGAGGGGAAGCTTCCTAAGCACTGAAACAGTCCTGCGGTCGTCTCTCTCTTTCTCTGTTTATCTCTGTCTCGTCCTGTTCCTTCAATTTCTCTCTGTCCAAAATAAATAAATAAAATACACACACACACACACACACACACACACACACACACACACACACACTTGGAATTACTGTTTGATTGGTGATAAGTCCAGAAAATTCCCCCACCACTACTTTCCTACTATTCGTGTAAATGTCAACAGAATGAACAAGATGTCTTAGTAGTATCATGAGAATAGTTCTGAATAGTTTTTGAATAGTTTTGACCTAGTGGATTCAAGGGAAGGGCCTGAGGAATTGCCAGGAGTTGGAAACTACTGTGGGAACTGGTGGGCTGTGGGAACAAATGGCCACAGATCTTCAGGGACTTGAGGAGTCTTGTTCATATTCTGTGCCCATCCTCCTGGTTCATACATGTTGATGTGAATGGCTCTGTGGGCCCCAGGGTATGCAACAACGCGCCTTCTGGAATCCAGGTAGTCTTTCCTCATTGAGTGGGCAGAGTCCCTTTCTGTAACCTGGTTAATAAATGTATTTGTCATTAAGTAAGGGGCCACCTTCTAACAGTATTTCAAGCATAGTGGACTATGCTGGCAGTGCAATTGTAAAGCATCTTTACAGAGCTTAATGCCACCTTTTTGTCATCTGTAACATTTAAAATATGTTTTCATGAATGTTTATTCAGTAGTGCACTGTATATGGCACTATAATGAAAGTGGAGGAGATAAATTGTACTATGTAGTGCACAATAAAATACAAATAGAGAGCCAGGTGGTGATACAATGGGTTGAGCACACATGTTACAATGCTTGAGGACCCAGGTTCGAGCTCCCAGTCCCCACCTGCAAGGGGAAATCTTTGTGAGTGGTGAAGCAGTGTTATAGGTGTCTCTCTGTCTCTCTCCCTCTTGACCTTTCCCTCCCCCCTCTTGATTTCTGTCTGTCTCTCTCCAATAAATAAATAAGAATAGAAAAATTTAAAAAGGGGGGGCAGGCGGTAGCACAGCGGGTTAAGCGCACATGACGTAAAGTGCAAGGATCGGCCTAAGGATCCCGGCTCCCCACCTGCAGGGGACTCACTTCACAAGCAGTGAAGCAGGTCTGCAGGTGTCTATCTTTCTCTCCCCCTCTCTGTCTTCCCCTTCTCTCTTGATTTCTCTGTGTCCTATCCAACAATGATGACATCAATAACAATAACTACAACAACAATAACAACAAAAATAAACAACAAGGGCAACTAACGGGAAAAAATAGCCTCCAGGAGCAGTGGATTTGTAGTGTAGGCACCAAGCCCCTGCAGTAGCCTTTGAGGCAAAATAAATAAATGAATAAAATCAATCAAATAAAATAGAAATACAAAGCTGCTATGTTGATCTAGTATACACTGGTCAACTGTAGGAATGAGACTGAGATGGAGAGATGTAATGTGAGGTGAGATGCCACAACTCTGAATGGGTGATAAACAGGTCTATCACCTAATGAGGTCTGGCTGTATTGTGACCGTCCTGGTAAAGGGAAGAGACTAGAGGAGCCACGAGTTGACGTCTACACCTTCTGCCTAGAGGCAGTACATCAGCAAACACATCCTGGCCATCCGGACCAAGCAAGCCACGTTCTGTGACCACCACTTGAGTTTTCAAGTGTAGGAATGGAGGTTCTTTCTTCAGTGAGAGAAAAATGGAAGCCTGACAGACTGACAGTCCACCAGCGTGGTCACAGGAGCTTAGAGGATATTGGCCAATGGATGCCTTCCTTTTCTGGAGAATCACAACAAACAAAGATATAATAAAGGGGCTGGTTGGTGGCACACCTGGTTAAGCAAGCACACACACATTACATTGCTCAAGGTCCTGGGTTCAAGTCCCCAGTCCCCACCTGCAGGGGAAAGCTTTACGAATGGCGTAGCAGTGTTACAGGTGTCTCTCTGTCTGTCTCTCTCTCTCTACTATCCCCTTCCCTCTTGATTTATGTCTGTCTCTATCCAATAAATAAAGATTATATATATATATATGGTGTAATAAAGATACAGCCATATTATTCAGTAGATAGACGCTATATTTCATTTGAGAGTAAAATTAATAGAAAGAGGATGTTGGGAGTCTGGTGGTAGCACAGAGGGTTAAGTGCACTTGGCGTGAAGTGCAAGGACCAGTGTAAGATTCCTGGTTCGAACCCCAGCTCCCCACCTGCAGGGGAGTCGCTTCACAAGCGGTGAAGCAGGTCTGCAAGTGTCTGTCTTTCTTTGTCCCTCTGTCTTCCCTTCTTCTCTCCATTTCTTTCTTTCCTATCCAACAACAATTACATCAATAACAACAACAATAATAAGTACAACAACAATAAAAATACAAGGGCAACAAAAGGGAAAATAAATAAATATAAAAAATTTAAAAAAATAAATAAAGAGGATGTTTTAGAATTATGGCTTCAGCCCCTGGCCCCCACCTGCAGGAAGGAAGCTTCATGAGTGGTGAAGCAGAATTGTAGGTGTCTCTCTGTCTCTCTCCCTCTCTAGCTTCCCTTTCCCTCCCAATTTCTTTCTGGCTCTATCTTAAATAGATAATAAAAAAATAAACAAAACAGTAGCAAAAAAAAAAAAAGAAGAAGAATTATGTCTTGACTGCTCTTCCCCACAATACTGTTTCATAGTTTGCTGGTTCAAGGGTGAGAAAATGCCCACCATGCCCAGTTCTCTTCCCAAAGTTCAACAATGGTTAGAAGAGCACTGAGCCCATTGCTTAAAGACTGACCAACTTGTTCATTCAAAAAAAGCATAAAAGCACTAGGTGGAAGGGACACAGACACCTTTGTGTTCATAGCTGCGTTACTCACACTAGCCAATCATATATGAAAGTAATCTAGATGTCCATTGATAGATGACTGAATAAAGACGTTATGGCAATTCAATAGGATACTTCCCTGTAATGTAAAAAAGATGATACTGTATCCTTAGGGACAAAATGGATGGAACCTGATGTGATTATGTTCATTGAAGTTGAGGAAGGAAGTAAAAGACAACTGCTGGATGGTTTCATTCAGGTGTGGAATGTAGAAAATTGAAATACATGAACCCCCTCTTTTCCCCAAAATTAAAAGTAACCAATCCATTTCTTTTTTAAAAAATTAAAAATATATATTTATAAATATTGAAAAGACTATGGAAATATTGAAAAGACTATAGGATAAGAGGGGTACAGTTCCACACAATTCCCACCACCAGAACTCTGTATCTAATCCCTTCCCTTGAAAGCTTTCCTATTCTTTATCCCTCTGGGAATATGGACCCAGGATCATTATGGGGGTGCAGAAGGTGGAAGGTCTGGCTTCTGCAATTGCTTCCCTGCTGAACATGGGTGTTGACAAGTAGATCCACACTCCCAGCCTGTGTCTCTCTTTACCTAATGGGGTAGGGATCTGGGGAGGTGGGGCTCCAGGACATATTGGTGGGGTCGTCTGCCCATCGAAGTCAGGTTGGCACCATGCTAGTATCTGGAACCCTGTGGCTGAAAAAGAATTGCCTTTAGGTTCATGATTAGTCAACAATTTGTTCTGCTTTATATCTTAACTCTTTTTCAGTCCCCAATCCATTTCTAAGATCTTGGGAAAACCATGCTAGTTATCCTTGGGGACTTGGTGTGTGTGTGTGTGTGTGTGTGTGTGTGTGTGTGTGTGTGTGTGTGTGAGTGTGTGTGTGTGTGTGTGTGTGTGTGTGTGCGCGCATAGGGGCACAGAACTTTGGTGGTGGGAGTATTGTGGAACTATATCCCTAATGTTTTATAATCTTGTAAATCAACTATTAGATCAATAGTAACAAAAAGGTTGACCAACCAAGATTCACTCCAAGACTTTCCTTTTTATTCCCCGCTATTACATTGACAAGGACCTGTGTGGTAAGGCAACTTTTGTATCCAAAGACAGTTACTTAACAGCTACTGAGAGCTATCACTGCAGGAGTTTGGGATTCTCTTTCTGTGGGAGATGCTCTGAGGATAAAGTGAATGAATGATAGAGGGTTGTAACAAGTCAGTGAGCTCTTGGAGGACTCTGTCCTGTGACCTGCTAAGGTCACCACAACCCACTGGGACCCAAGACTCATCATAATTGATTTATACGGGTATTTGAGGGGGTTGAGAAGTGGCCCACCCAGTTGAGTGCCCATATTACATGCAGTTATCATTCCATAATTGAGTTGAGATTTAGTCAGCTATTCTTTTTACCACTCTACAAATTGCATATTTTAAAAAGTATACTGCTAAGTTGTTGGTAGAACAGAATGGGAACTGGTTGAATTTACCATCTAGGCTAGAGATTCCAAGCAGCCAGAATGGATTAGTTATACTATCAGAAATGTATCTGTTCATATGTGAATGAGTAACACATTAGATTCTATTATTAGTAGTAGTAATTTTTATATTAGTGAATTAATAATGATCAACAAGATTGTGGGATAAGAGGGGTACAATTCCATATGGTTCCCACCACCAGAGTCCTATACCCCATCTTCTCCACTGGAAGTTAACCTATTCTTTATCCCTCTGGGAGTATGGACCAAAATTCTTTATGGGGTGCAGAAGATGGGAGGTCTGGCTTCTGTAATTGCTTCTCCACTGGACATGGATGTTGTCAGGTGGATCCATACCCCCAGCCTGTTTCTATCTTTCCTTAGGGCTCTGGGGAGGTGTGACTTTGGAACACATTGGTGAGGTTGTCTGCCCAAGGAAGTCAGGATGCCATCATGACAGTATCTGCAACTTGGTGGCTGAAAGCTATTATTCTTGTTGCTGCTGTTCTTTAAAATTATGTTTATCTATTTATTTTAGTTATTTTGTCCCTAAGGATCCAATATCATCTTTTTTTCTTTTTAAATGATATTTAAATATCACCTAGTATTCCAATGAATTCTTGTAACTTCTCTTTTTTATATTTATTTTTTCCCTTTTATAGCCCCTTTTTAAAATAGTTATTGTTTTTGTAGTTGATGTCGTCATTGTTAGATAGGGAAGAGAAATGGAGAGAAGAGGTAAGACAGAGAGGGGGAGAAAAAGATAGACACATACAGACCTGATTCACCGCCTGTGAAGGGACTCCCCTGCAGGTGGGTAGCCGGGGGCTCGAACCGGGATTCTTACGCTGATCCTTGTGCTTTGCGCCATGTGTGCAAAACCCGCCGCGCTACTGCCCAACTCCTGAATTCTTGTAACTTCTTTCCCACATCATCTCTCAGTTGGCATTTCGGCTGCTTGCACTCCTCGGCTATTGTGAATAACACCACTATGAACATAGTGGATGTGTATGCCCCTTCATAGAATGTCTTCATGTACTTTGGGTCTGTGTCTATGAGTGTTATTACTTGATTGTAAAGTATTTTCATTCTTATTAGGTAAAGATTCTCCAAGCTGTCTACCACAGGGGCTGCACCAGTTTGCATTCCCACCAACAGGATATCTGAGTCTTTTTCTCCATGTCCTCACTTCTCCTTTTCTGTTTTACTGATGTGGTGCCAGGGTCAGAACCTGGGAGTCAGGCATGCAAGTCCTAAGTGCGGCCATTGGGCTATTTCCCAGGACCCTATGTTAAGTTTTTTCCCCCGTGCAATATGACAAGGAATACAATAGCTGTTAACTTGTTGAATCCATTAAGAAGAAATTTGGATTCTAACCCATTGAGTTGGGCTAGTTTTACATCCATGTCCTGAGAGGCTTCAGAGTGAAAATTAGTTCATTTCTAATTTTAAGGGCTCAACATTTTCATGACTGGCAAGATAGCTCATCTAGGAAGGTGCCTGCTTTGTCATATGTGAGATCCAAGTGTGAACCTGGTTTTTACTGTGTTGAAGAATGCTTCAATGTTGTGTTTTCTCTCTCTCTCTCCCTACCCCCTCCGTTCTCTCTTTCTATTTAAAATTCTGAAATAGTTGACCCAGAGCAATGAAATCCTGGCAATGACAAAAAAAATTTTTTTTTCTAACTCAAATATTGGAAACAATATAAATTTGGAAATTCATATTGCTGAATGTGACATGTAAATTAAGTTTAAATTTTCCACATTGAAAACAGATTTTAACAAAGTAATATATATATATACATATATATATATAATTACTATTTAATAGTATATACAAAAAAAATTTAAAAAATTTATGCCTGAAGCTCCAAAGTCCCAGATTTAATTTCTGGCACCACCATAAACCCTGAGCAATGCTCAGTTTGGAACAAAACAAAACAATTTTGGTTCAACATGGTGTTCAAATAATACAATATTATCACTAAGTTATGAAATTTGTAGAGAAAAATTGTTCTTGGAGTTGGTTGTAGTTAACATATCATTCACATTGCACACAAATAAATTGTGGTAATCTACTAATTGAAAAACTCCAAAAAAAAAAAAAACCAGACTCTAGTTAAAATAGAGCTTTTCTGGGCTGGGCAGTAGTGCACCTAGTGAAGTATACACATTGCCATGTGCAAGGACCTGGGTCTGAGCCCCCGCTCACCACCTGCAGGGGTGACACACCAGGTGCAGAAAAGCAGGTCTGTAGGTTTCTCTCTTTCTCTCTCTCTCTCCAATATTTTACTTGTTTATTAATGAGAAAGATAGGAGGAGAGAGAGAAAGAACCAGATATCACTCTGTTACATGTGCTACTGGGGATTGAATTCTGGGCCTCATGCTTGAGAGTCCAATGCTTTATCCACTGCACCATCTTTCAGACCACAGTCTTTCTTTCTCCATTTCTATACACCCCTCCTCTCCCTCTCAGTTTCTTTCTGTCCTATCTAATAGAAATAGCAATAAAAAGAAAAAAAAAGGCTGCTGGGAACGGTAGATTCAAGTGCAGTCACCAAGCCCTGTTAATAAGCCTGGTAGCAGCAACAACAACAAACTTTAGAGCTTTCCCTGTTAAACTTTATAACTTTTACAATTATTATTTTTCTAACGTTTTCTATTGGTCATCTCTGAAACTTCACCACACCAGGCTATTTCATTAGAGATACAGAGAGACAAGAGATAGAGAGACCTCAGCACTGAAGTGTCGTCCTCCAAGGCAGTAGAGTTTGGATATGAACCTAGGTCTTGTATATGGCAAACTCACACACTTTGCAAGGGAGCTATTTTGCCTGCTCCCAAATCCTATACACTTTTAAAGTACATAATGTGCCGGGCTAGCTTCTCGGGCGGGAGACAAACGACCAGAGACTCATGGCTGAGTGGTACACAATTCAGTCTTTATTCATGCAGAACGCAGCACAATCTAAGCTATCTCTAATCACAATCCTGTCCTTATATATACTCGCCAAGTAGGGTGGAAACAGGATGTGACATAGAGAGGGTGGAGCGAAAAGACAGTGGTGGAAATCAGGGTGACCACGAGAAGGGGCAGAGCAAAAAGACATCGTGAGCCAGGGTGGTGCTTAGTTAACAGTGGTTATGTAAACAGAATACAGTGTTAAGCAGGGGGGATTAAACCAATGAAACGAGGGGTCTTAGAAGCATACCAACACATATGCGATTTGAATTCTGAGGTGTGATCAGTTTCACTGAAAAGGACGAGCTGAGAGGGAGAGAGATTCACCAAAGGGAAATAAGAAGCAATGGGGGTGGGCGAGATAGCTTAATGGTTATGAAAACAGACTCTCATGTTCCAGCCCCAAAGTCCTAGGTTCAATCCCCCACGATAACACAAACCAGAGCCGAACAGTGCTCTGGTGTTTCTCCCTGTCACTCTCTACATCTTTCTCAACACTTAAAAAGAAAAAAGGAAGCAATAGACATCAGGTAGGTGAGCCAATGGTGTAATTCCAAGTACCAGAACAAGGCTTGCTACTGTTATGCTCCAGCATTGAATTTCACTTTCTGTTCTCCACTCTCTTAGATTATAACATTCCTTTCCGCCAGCCCCCAGTCTGCCAGACACCAAGGGCACTTACAAAGAGCACCACACCCTTAGATGCCAGGACCACCGGCGAAAGATGACTCCAGCAAACATTTTTAAAAGCAATCACAAGCACACGCCTCACCCCATGATGATGCAGATTCACAAGCGCTCAGATCAGTCTTCTCGGCCACAAAGAAGCTCTCAAATGGTCTAAGGAGAAACTCTAAAATATTGACTCTATAAGTAGCGTGCTGTAAGTAGTGTTTGACTTCATTCACTTCCCTGTCCTCCCTCCCTACCGTAAGTTGCAGTCTTCAAAACAAAGCCATCACTCCATTAATTACAAAGGGGGAACAAAAGGGTATTGATCTTAAGCAGTTCCATTCTGCATGTTTAGTATTAACTGAAAGTTATTCCTCTGACACCACTTAAAAGAAGGCTTCTGAGGCCCTATAGAAAGTATTGCTTTGATGACCTCACCAATGTGTCCCAGAACCTCACCCCTCCAGTGCCCTGCCCCACTAGGGGGAGAGAAACAGGCTGGGGTATGAATCCATCTGCCAGTGCCCATGTTCAGCGGATAAACAATGACAGAAGCCAGAACTCCCACCTTCGGCACCCCCAAAAGAATTTTGGTTCATACACCCAAAGGGGGAGAAATGATAGTGGGAAAATGACCAGAGGGCTCTGACTTCCAACTTCATCAGGACCCAGAGAGAGAAGAGGAAAAAGGGGCATTCAGAAATAGTACTAGGTATAGTTGTAACTTGGAAAGGAAGAGAAAGCAGGACCATAAGGAAAAAGAAGGGCAAATATATATATATAAATATAGACAAATAGTTGTAAAAATAATAGTCCAAGGGCCAGGTGGCGGTGCACCTGATTGAACACACATGTTACAATGCACAAGGATCTGGGTTCATACCCCTAGATTCCACCTGCAGGGGGAAAGCTTCATGAGTGGTGAAGTAGTGCTACAGATGTCTCTTTCTCTCCCCCTCTATCTCCCCCTTCCTCTCAATTTATGGCTGACTCTATCAAATAAATAAAGATAATAAAAAATTTAAAAATAATAGTTAACCCATATCTGCAACCTTGGGAGAACTTTGTAGCTTCCAATGGAGGAAATCAGGACATAGAACTCC
The DNA here is from genome assembly GCF_950295315.1 of Erinaceus europaeus. Classification (NCBI taxonomy): domain Eukaryota; kingdom Metazoa; phylum Chordata; class Mammalia; order Eulipotyphla; family Erinaceidae; genus Erinaceus; species Erinaceus europaeus. The sequence goes on from NC_080164.1 coordinate 175,920,865, forward strand.
CTTGTTATATCTTTATACCTCTGTTATCTTATAATTTTGTAAATCATTATTAAGTCACTAATAAAACTATATCAAAAAGAAAGTATTGCTTAAGGTATTTCTTCACAGTTAAGGGAATGCAGTGGTGTTTCTGTAAACATGGTATTTTGAGAGCTGAAGGGGCCTTAATGGGAACAAGTAGCAAGGGAGATGTGTGGTCCAGGAGGTGGCACTGTGGATAAAGTATTGGACTCTCAAACATGAGGTCCTGAGTTCAAATCCCAGTATGTATGGTTCTTTCTTTCCTCAGTATCTGACAGTATCTGTCTCATTAATAAATAAATAAACTCTTAAAAAAAAGAAAATTACTATTAAAAGATAAAAAAGAGGCCTGTATTCTCTTGGATCTCATGAACTATAAGCCTTGTCACTTTTTCAGGCAATCAGTCCCACCACTTTATAGAGATGCGTGCAGGGAATTTGTTTCACGGGGCTCAGCATTGACAGCCAGCCCAGTGACTCCAGGCTCCGTGTTCTCAGATGCCTTCTGCTGTATTTCTAAGCACAAGACATCCACTCAAGAAATGGCAGCTGTCATTACCACCCACTCCTTGGCCTGTGTTTTGTTCTTTTCTTTTTGTCTTTGGTAATGGCACCTTGAGCATGTGTGATTTCACTACTCCTGGCATGATCTTTTAATTTTTTTATTGTTTCAGAGACAGGCGGAGGGCGGGGGGCAAATGCTAGAAGAAGAAGAAGGCAGGGGGGAAGAGATGTCACAAAACTGGAGCTTCTCCTAGTGCTGTGGGACACCCATGAAGTGTGGGGGCCCAAACCTGGACCAAGCACTGGATAAAGCAGGGCCTTACCCAGTGAGCTATCTGATACTCTAGGCCTTGAAGACTCCACCCCCAAAAAACCAAACTATTGACAGGAAAGAGAAATTGAAAAGGGAGGGGAGATAATAGTTTGTTACAAGATTGTAAGATTACAATGTATAGTTCCACGCCATACCCACCACCAGAGTTCTGTATCCCCACCTCCCACCTCACAAAGAGAACCACCAGAGTCCTCGTAAGTCTTAAAGTTTGCTTGCTTCTGTTTCGTTTGGACTTTTTTTTTTTTTTTTTTTGTAAGCTCATATAAATCAGATCTCTATTTCTACATATGAGTGAAACCATCTGGTGGTGATCTTTCATCTTTTCACTTATTTTGCTAAGCACAGTCACCTCCAGTTCCATCCATTTTATCCCAAAGGACACAATATCATCTTTTTTGATTGCAGAGTAGTATTCCATGGAATATATATCCTACAACTTCTTTAGCCAGTCATCTGTTGATGGGCATATAGGCTGCTTCCCAGTCTTTGACTATTGTGAATAATGCAGCTATGAACACAGGGGTGCACATGTCCCTTCTGACTAGTGACTGAGAGGGTAGTACATATTTAAATAATCTCTCACCTAGTATGTAAACCACTCTATATAAGACTTACTGTATTCAGTTCTAATGATTATGTAAAATTCAATGTTTATTCTGCAACTCCTGGTCTTCACCCAAGAAAGTAGGCACAGTTTAGGGCTATTTGCCTCTGGGGCCCTTTGACTGTTATTTGTGTATATCTCTGATGTTGACCAAACATCCCTGGAGGCTGGAAATAGGAATAGCCAGAGAGGACAGCGTGCCTTTTTCCTTTCTCCACCCCCTTTCCTAGCCATTTCCATTTCTGACTTGCCACTTCTGGTTTTATCCTATAAAAGCCACTTCTGTTTCTGGTTTCTCTCTTCCTTTCCCGACCTAGAGGAGGTCATGCGTGCAGACCTGGAGGCAGACTCCAGCCGTTGTGGCTGACTCCACGTGGCTTAACCCGCTGCACTCACACCGGACTCTGGGGCTCCTGCATGAATAAAGATTTGGATTGCTATCGCCATGAGCTTGGTTCCTGGATCAACTCTCCTGCCCGTGACGCTAGCCTGGCAGGGAGCTGGGTGGCGGCACAGCTGGCTGAGTACACACATCACTGTGCACGAGGACATAGGTTCAAGCCTCCTGTCCCTGTGTGTGTGTGTGTGTGTGTTAGAGAGAGCCTCACAAGTAGTGAAGCAATCTCTCTCTCTCCCTCTTTTGTTTTAAAAATATCTTCTTTATTTATTACTAATGAAAAATAGAGAGAGAGACCAGAGCACTGCTCAGCTCTGGTTTATGCTGGGGGTTGGGAACTTGGGACCTCAGACCCTCAGGTAATGAAAAATCTTTTGTATTATCATTATGCTGTCTCCCCAGCTCCACTGTCCTTATCTCACTTCTCTGTCCTATCAAATAAAAATAAATAAATAAAATAAGTTCAAAGCAGTCACTCAGTGTTAAGGCTGGAGCTGATAAAGTGAGAAATGGAAGGTTTTCTTTTTTCTTTCTTTTTGCCTCTTTTTTTTTTTTTTTTTTTTTTGCTCTCCCACTAGCTGTCTAAAAATGAGAGGACTATTGATTAGTGGAACCAAACGTGCAGTTAGTAATGAGATTCCTCTGAAAGAAAAAAAAAAGCCTTTAAAAGTCTCCATGATTAATTTATTTGGGAGGTGAGACAAACGGTGCACGTGAAAGGAGTTCCAATCACTAAGGAGCCTGATCCGGGCCCCCAGCCTACTGTGGGGTCCTGAGATCCCAGTCCCCAGGCTGCTCCTCTGTCACGCAAGGAATCCTGTCCTCTGAATCACTTAGGGACTGAACCTGGGGCTGGGAACAGAGCTCTCTTTCTTAGCTACTGCCACTCAACTCATTGGTGGCTTCTTCCCTCGAACCTGTTACATGGGGCAGTGGGATTAGGGGAGCTAAGAGGGGTCGTCTCTGAGTGTCCCCCAGGATCCTACCCATTATTCCACACTGCTTCTCTGTGTATAGCCAGTGCACATATGTGGACACAAGAACTCCAGCCCTCTGAGCATCCCCCTGCCACATGGTCAGATGACTTAGTTTAGAATGAAGCAGGGTAGAGGGACTGGGCACTGGGAGACAGTTCACCCAACATGTAGCACCCTTGGCATAGGTTCCAGTCTCTGGAGCACTAGCATTTGGGAGGTTTCATGAGCAATATTCCTCTGTTTCTCATTCTCTATTTTCAGGTGGGGAAAGAAAGTCCACCAGGAACAGTGGAATCATGTCAGCATAGAGCTTCCATGATAATCCTGATGGGGAAAAAAAAAAGTGGAAAAAAATGACATGGTGCTGAATTCATGAAGAGGAGAGAGCAATTAATCTGTCAAAGTCAGAGGACTGTCATCCGGGTGAATGGAATTGACAGGAGAGGACTTTCTGGGAGATGGAAATGTCTGCTTTGATCTGGAATGGTTGTTCCTAGTTCTCTCTCTCTCTCTCTCTCTCTCTCTCTCTCTCTCTCTTTCTCTCTCTCTGTATTTATTTTTATTGAGCAGGGGGCCCTCAAACATGCATGATTTTGTCACTCCAGGCCACCTTTTCATTCAAAAGGGAGATAGAGATAGAGATAGATAGAGAGAGAGAGAGAAAGAGAGAGAGAAAGAGAAAGACCACAGTGCCAGAATTTCCTCTTACCATAGCACCTCCTGTTTGATAACTGGGTTCAAATCCTGTTTGGTAACTGGGTTCAAATCTTGGCTTCGGGAGTGGTGAAGAGGGTCTGCGGGTATCTATCTTTCTCTCCCTCTATCTCCCCATCCTCTCTCACTTTCTCTCTCTGTCATAACTAATAATTAAAAAAAAAAGCAGTGGATTTGTAGTGCCAGTACCAAGCCCCAGCTACTATAGGCAAAATAAAAATAAATAAATAAATAAATAAATAAATAGAAGGAAAAAAAAACATATGGTTTTTCAAAAGATAGAACAACGTCTACTATAAAATCCCCATTCAGAGCCAGCCACTATTTTCATCCTCCTCATCATTATTACTATTATTAGTAACAGTCTGTCTCTGCAGAAGAAAGTAAGACTGTCTATAAAACCACTGTTCACAGATTTTGGGCTAGAGAGAGAATTCACCAGGTTTTGACACCCAGGAGGCCTAAATCCAAACCCAGTGCTGGTTTTCTTAATCCCCAGTGTCAAGGGCATCCATCCTATAACGGTTAAAGGCTGGTCTACAGGATTCTTGAGGAAGTCAGCTTGATACATTGTAACTCTAGATGAGGCTACCACAAAGGGGAGAAATTTATTCCTTTAAATTTTACTGACTTACTTTTGAAATCTCATATATATATGAGGCTTGACTGTTTCCAGGCTAATTTTTTTTTTTCATGCTTTTTATTTCAGACAGAGAGTAGAAACAGAGAAAGGAAGAAAGAGACTGAGCAAAAAAAAAAAAAAAAAAAAAAAGCCACCACCACTCTGCCATCTGTGGAACATTTCCCGGTGTTGTGATACTTCCATATACTGCTTGGACTCAAACTCAGGGCTCTGTGTGTCCTAGGTGAGCTATCCCACAGGCCAATTTTAAAGTTTTTTTTTTTTTTTTCCGAAAACAAGCTTAGTATAGACTTTCTCTCTCTCTCTCTCTCTCTGTCTCTGTCTCTGTCTCTCTCCCTCCCTTTTCTCTCTCTTTCTTCTTTGAAAGATGTATTTCTTTACTTTTATGAGAGAGAAAGCTAGAGAGACAGAAAGAACAGAGTATCACTCAACTCTGGCTTATGTAGTGCAGTGATAGAACCTGGGGTCTCTTGCATGCAGATCCAGCACTGAACCACTTCTCTGGCTGCATTTTTTTTAAAAAACTACCTCCCCACCCCAACCCATCAGAACACCTCTACCCCTGTTCCCTACCATATCTGTCTGCTGTCCAAGGAAACAAAAGAGACAAAAGAACAGAATAAAATTTTAAAAAGTCAACTAGTGGACACTGACAATAAGATTGAGCCTTCTGGAGGGGGTTTATAGATATAGCACAGCGGGTTAGGTGTACATGGCACCAAGCACAAGGACCAGCGTGAGGATCCTGGTTTGAACCCCCGGCTCCCCACCTACAGGGGAGTCGCTTTGCGGGTGGTGAAACAGGTCTGCAGGTGTCTATCTTTCTCTCCCTCTCTCTGTCTTCCCCTCCTCTCTCCATTTCTCTCTGTCCTATTCAGCAACGAGTGACACCAACAACAATGATAATAACCACAACAAGGCTACAACAACAAGGGCAACAAAAGGAGGGAAAAATGGCCTCATGGAGGAGTGGATACATGGTGCTGGCACTGAGCCCCAGCAATAACCCTGGAGGCAAAAAAACAAAAACAAAAACAAAGCAGCCCAGGGTGTACAGTTAATACACTTAGAATAAGCCTCAAGGGCCAGGAAAGTAGCTCACTTGGACACTGTTTTGCCATGTGTGTCACTCAGGTTCAAGCCTAGTTCCTATCATGTTGAAGGAAGCTTCAGTGCTGTAGTCCTTCAGGTCCTCTCTCTCTCTCTCTCTCTCTCTCTCTCTCTCTCTCTCTCTCCTTCTCTCTCTCTCTCTCTCCCCAAGTAGTAGGCTCTGAAAAGGCTTCTTGGAGTAGGTGAGCCTTGGCAGGAATTGGCAGGTGCAATAGACATTTTGCTAATTAAAATTGGAATAAGGCGGGAAGTCTTCCTCTAGGCACAAGGAATTGCAGTGGGAAAGTCTGAATGCAGCAGAGCCCAGCTCACTGCATACCTGCTTTCTCCATCACAGGCGATTCATCCTGATTCCAGTGAGTGGGACTGTTGATGACAGGTTCTGGTTACACCTGAACCAGTCCTGGCCTCACAGAAGGGACAAAAATGGACACAGCGTTGAAAAAAAATCTTGCTTTTATTCAAGTGTAGGGGGTTATGGGTTGCAGTGAAATTAGGAGACAGAGGAGGAGGTAGAAAAAGAAGAAGAGGAGGAGGAGGAGGAGGAATGAGAAGTGCATTTGAGCATGGGGATTTGACTTAATCCCCCCCCCCCCCATGTGTGCTATAATTCTAGCCTCCTATTCAGTGTAAGAGGACTTAACTTCATCGCATGAAGGCTGCAGGAATAGAGGACCCGAGATGTCTTTTAGGTCTTTTAGTTAATAGGTGTGAGGCTGAGATGACAGTGCACATATTCAGACTTGACATGGGAGGAATTTAACAAGCAGCTGCATTTTGTTTTTCTCCCCGAGGAAAAGTGTAAAGGCCTAGTGCCAAGTTGATTCTGACTTCTTCCTGTTGGAATGTATCTCTGGCTCCCTGGTCATCAGGAAGTGGCCTTGAGAGTTGGAGTGGAGGTTATTTTCATGCAAATAGAACTTAAAAGAAAATCCTTCCAGGAAGCAGTCCTGAAACTCTCTGACAGGTCTGTGATTTGATTGCATTAAGTGGTTCTTCCTGGGAAATATGCAAGGGAGTCTGGCCACGTCTTACCCTGCCACGAGCTTTCTTTTGGAAGGGACCCATGAAACTTCATTAGGGAAAGCAGAAGGCCCATTAAAAATCACTTCAATAGAGCTTTTATTCCCATAGCCATCTGCTAATTTAATAAAATTTGTATGTCCCCAGTGACTGGTACTCGGAAATTCGAGAAATCAGTTCCTGAAGACTTCAAGGGAATAGCTTCAGAGAAAGTTGGAGATGCTTCAGAGAAAGTTGGAGATGCACTCACAAGCTTCTCAAGAGGGAGCTCAGCCAGGCGGCTTGTTTCAAAGGACAAGACAAATTGCGGGGACTGTGAGAACAAGGGGCTCAAAGAGAGGATCTGGGTGACAGTCCTGACCTGGCAATTTGGGGGTGAATATTTTTGGACTAGCTGGACTTCTGCCAGTCTTAGTTTGCTTACCTGTGATATGGGAATACATAAGAATACGAAAGGAATTATGGACAATGTATGAAATTAGCATGCAGCTAATACCGTGTGGGTATAAGAGATTACTTGAGTGAGCTACTGGCAGAAGTTATTTTTTCTGCCCCTTCTTTCTTTATTTGTTGCTGTTCCTGTCTGATCTCCCTGGACCTGTGAGATGCTCTTTCTCCAGGGACCCACCTGTGCTGTATAGCTGAACGCCGGTGAACTAAGTTTAAGGATTCATGGCTCCTGGCACATATCTAGCTGATCTTTTTCTCCTGACTATTTTTCCCATGGTGGTTTTTCTGTAGCTAATAAACCTGCCATTTTGATAAGCCCCCAATAAAAGTTCCTGGGTAGATTTTTTTTTTCACTATGGGCACACCAGCACTGACCTGCTAGAACAGTAAACATTGGAAGAAACAGCATTTGAAGTGCTGTCCACCTACTACCTACAAGGCTGTCTCTTGACTTTCACTCAAGTTAGACTTTTAATCTAATAATTACCACTCTTTGCAACATAGCGCCCTTTCTTTTCTTCAGCAGCACAGAGGTGACCATTGGGGTTAAGAAAAGCAAAAAAGGGAATCGGGTGGTAGCGCAGCGGGTTAAGCTCAGGTGGCGCAAAGTGCAAGGACCTGCATAAGGATCCCAGTTTGAGCCCCCGGCTCCCCACCTACAGGGGAGTCTCTTCGTAAGCGGTGAAGCAGGTCTGCAGGTGTCTATCTTTCTCCTCTGCTGGGAAATTGTGCCGATGCAGTCACATCTGCCATGTTGTCCCCTCAGGCTATTGCAATTTCCCGCGAGAGTTGGGACCTTCTTGGAGTGCCTGTTCAGCCATGTTGTGCGCTCAGGGCATTGTCTATATCCCCGTGATATTTGGAGTGCTTTGGTTACTCCTCCCCCCTCCCATTCTCACGAGAGTTATTATCCTATCCTGGAGTGCTATGGTTACTCCTCCCCTTCCCATTCTTGCGAAAGCTGCTCCTATAAAAGCCCTTCTTCTTCCGCACCTCGTTCTCTTGCCAGCGCTTCACTCCGGTGTTCAGACGCAGGAAAGGTTACTGCGTGAGGTGGCCATTTTTGCTACCTCCACGTGGCCCAACCTGCTTCTCTAGCACCCAACTCTGAGGAGCCAGCGCAAATAAAGATTTGTGTTTCCTCTTCGCTCCAGACCCCCGCTCTCTCTTCTCCGCAGCCTGCGCACAACAACACTCCTCCCCTCTCTGTCTTCCCCTCCTGTCTCCATTTCTCTCTGTCCTATCCAACAATGATGACAACAACAATGATAACTACAACAATAAAACAACAAGGGCAACAAAAGGGAATAAATAAATATTTTTAAAAAACTAAAAAAAAAAAAAGCTGGATCTGGGAAGAGAGTAGCTCCCAAATACATGAAAGGTATATATAAATATTGTTGACTGTAAACTCTATCAATTTGATCTGATCTGGGGCCCATATTTAGCTTAGGAGCCTATGTGACCTCTGCATCTCTGTAGATCTGAGCTCACATTCTATGGTCATGAGTAGGAACATTGCAAGCTGCCCCAATATGAGGACCCATCTTCCTCAGGTGTAGCATAGAGAATGTTGTCCATCTTCCCTTCAGAGGATGGGATATTCTCTACCATTGTTGATGCAAGTTGAGGGCAAGGTCCTATAGTGGCCCACAAAGGGATCTGTTGTGTTGTTCCTGATAGAAATGACCGGTAACAATAGAGAGAGGGATTTATTTGAGGTCTGGGCCCATCATGTCTGTTTGGGAATCTCAGGACTCCCTGATTAGGGCCCCAGCTGATGGGGTGGCCTGATAGTGACTAAAGAGTCATTGTTAAGGTATGCCAGTTTCTTGCCTTTATTCAGCTTTTGCAGTCCTTGCCATATTTGGGAGCTACTCTCTTCTCAGATCCAGTTTTCTGGTCCATTTTACAGCCATGACATCATCTTCCCAGACAATAACTAGAATCTACCTGCACATCAGGTAGATTTCAGGCTCAGGGAAAAAAAAAACTAGTATAGCCACAGGCCCTTTGAAATAAATCTAAAATATCCTACTAGCTATCTACAGAATGGAGACCCCACCCAACTCTTCGTCTGCTCTATTCCAGCCTTTAGGTTCATGATTAGCCAACAACTTGCTTGGCTTTGTATGTTAATTCTCTTTTCAGCCACCAGGTTCCAGTTGCTAGCATGATGCCAACCAGACTTCCCTGGACAGATGACCCCACAAATGTGTCCTGGAGCCCCACTCCTCCAGAACCCCACCCCACTAGGGAAAGAGAGAGGCAGGCTGGGAGTATGGATCGACCTGTCAATGCCCAGACCTTCCACCTTCTGTATCCCACAATGACCTTGGGCCCATACTCCCAGAGGTTTAAAGAATAGGAAAGCTATCAGGGGAGGGGAAGGGATATGGAGTTCTGGTGGTGGGAATTGTATAGAGTCATACCTTTCTTATCCTATGGTTTTGTCAGTGTTTTTCTTTTTGTAAAAAAAAAAAAGCTGGGTGGAGATGCACTGGGCTGAACCCACATATTAGCATGCATAAGGACCTGGGTTCAATCCCCCTGACCCCACTTGAAGGGGGGAAGTTACATGAGTGGTGAAGCAGTGTTGCAGCTCTCTCTCTCTCTCTTTTTCTTCTCTATACCCCCACTCCCTCTCAATTTATTTTGGTCATATCAAATAGAAAGACAACAATAATGAACTGAATACTAGGGGACCAGGTAGTGGTGCAACTGGTTAAGCAACTACATTACAATGAAGAAGGACCCAGGTTCAAGCCTCTGTTCCCCACCTTCAGGGTGAATGCTTGATGAATGGTGAAGCAGGGCTGTAGGTGTCGCTCTGTTTTTCTCTCTCTCTCTCTTTCTCCCTCACCCTTCTCAATTAATGTCTTTATCCAATAATAAGTAAATAAATAAATATTAAAAACCTTTAAAAAATAAGGCAGAAGGGGAAAGATAAGCACTGAATGATTTTATTCTTATGTAGGGCATAGAAAAAAAAACAAGACAAAGGGATAGACAACTAAAACTGTGGATACTGACGGAATAAGGGGAGAAATGATAAAACACTTAATGCAATTGTACAAATCACTGACTTTTACTGAATGCTCACTGTGCGCTAATAGTGTGAAATACACTTTACATATGCCATCTCAGCGAATAGCTCAGGCAGTTGGAGGCAAGGAAAAGAGTAGCCTGACAACAGTGGGGAGTATACTTAGCATAAGGAAAGGGTGTCAAGTCAGGTGTTCTTAGTCATAGATGAGACTTAGGAGACAAAACAAGGGTAGATGCAAGGTGGTCTAGTAACTATGCTCCATTTCAAAAGAGCATTTTGAAATGGAGAGCATTAAAAAGAGGTTAGGGGAGCCGGGCGGTAGCACAGCGGGTTAAGCGCAGGTGGCACAAAGGGCAAGGACCGGCGCAGGTATCATGGTTCAAGCCCCCGGCTCCCCACCTGCAGGGGAGTCGCTTCACAAGCGGTGAAGCAGGTCTTCGGGTGTCGATCTTTCTCTCCCTTCTCTGTCTTCCCCTCCTTTCTCCATTTCTCTCTGTCCTGTCCAACAATGATGACATCAGTAACTACAACAATAAAACAACAAGGGCAACAAAAGAGAATAAATAAATATTTTTAAAAAATAAAAAAAAGAGGTTGGGAGGCAGGAGGTGGTGTACCTGGTTAGGCGCACATATTACAGTGTGCAAGGACTTGAGTTCAAACCCCCGGTCCCCACATGCAGGGGAAAAGCTTCACAAGTGGTGAAGAGGTGTCTCTCTCCTTGTCTATCTCTCCCCTCACAATTTCTCTATCTCTATCCAATAATAAAATAAAAAAAAAAGGGGTTGGGGACCCGCTCTTGGATGGAGAGGCAATTTAGTGGTGGGTGAGGTGCCCTCACACCCATCTTGGGGAGATGTGAAATGGTACTCCTGTGACAATGACACATGTCTTTGCCAGTGTTGCAAATCAACATTTCCTCATTAAAGTGATTAGAATCATCACAGACATCATAAAAGAGGCTGAGAGGCTACAGCATTAGATGTCAAGTCATGGGGTTTTAACCCCCAGATTTGCATGCATCAGGGTGCTACTGTGATTCTCTCTCTCTCTCTCTCTGTTTGTCTTTTTCCTTAATAGATAAATAAATCACACACACACACACACACACACACACACACACACACACACACGTCACTAATTTGTACACCATTCAACAAGTCTTCATTGGGCTTCGATGAGGTTTCAGCCAGTGTGCAACTTTCTCCTTTAAAATTAAAAAGATTGTCTTTGACTTTTATTTTCTTCACTGGTTGGGGTAGGGTGAGTGCAGCTGTGTTAACAAAACACCCCCAAACTCTGTGTCTTAGAATCAAAATTTATGCGTCCTTCACTCAAGTCCACTGGGTGCACAGCTCTCCAGAGCAAATGGCCAGTGTCACAGCACCTCCCTCTCACCACAGAGACACCCCAGTAGGAGAACAAAAAGGGAGTTGTACCAGGAAGCAAGCCTTTCAAAGCAGCCTTGCCATGTGATCCTACCTCCCCGCAGACTAAGTAAGGAATTACTCTGACTCCGGATATGAGAAACACCAGAATGCTACCATATTTCTGGAGTAACATAGTTTTTTTTTTTTTTTTGCCTCCAGGGTTATTGCTGGGGCTCGATGTCTGCACTATGAATCTGCTGCTCCGGGAGGCCATTTCTCCCATTTTGTTGCCCTTGTTGTTGTGCTTGTTGTAGTTGTTATTGTTGTCATAGCTATTGTTGTTGTTGTATAGGACAGAGAGAAATGGAGAGAGGAGGGGAAGACAGAGAGGGGGAGAGAAAGACAGACACCTGCAGACCTGCTTCACCGCCTGTGAAGTGATTCACCTGAAGGTGGGGAGCCGGGGGCTAGAACCGGGATCCTTATGCTGGTCCTTGCGCTTTGCGCCACCTGTGCCCGATTCCCAATAGATTATTTTTAAAAAATATATTCTATTTATCTTTGGATAGAGACAGAGAAATCTAGAGGGTAGGGAGGGAGGGAGGGAGAGAGAGACAGAGACAGAGAGAGACAGAGGGACAGAGAGACAAAGAGAGAGAGAGTCCTGTAGCTTTGCTTCCTCCAGGAAACAGGGCCTAGGGACTTGATCCCGGGTCCTTGAACTATAATGTGTGCACTCCACCAGGTGCAATACCACCTGGCCCTGCTTATCTTCTTCCTAGCTTTCCTCCTTTCCCACACCTTCTCCTTCCTTTATCCCCTCCCTCCCTCCTTCCTTCCCTTCCTCCCATCTCTCCTCCCTTCCTCCCATCTTCCCTCCCTTCCTCCTATCTTCCCTCCCTTCCTCCCATCTTCCCTCCCTTCCTCCCATCTTCCCTCCCTTCCTCCCTCCCTCCCTTCCTTCCTCCCTCCCTCCCTTTCTTCCTTCCTTCCTTCCTTCCTTCCTTCCTTCCTTCCTTCCTTCCTTCCTTCCTTCTTTCCTCCCTTCTTCTCTTCTATTCTTCCTCCCTGCCGTCTCTCTTTCTCCCCTCCCCTCCATTGGTTCCAGAGTTAGGCTCTAAGCCTTAATCAGGACACCCAGAGACAACTGGTCAACTCACCTTTGCTTTTTGACCCCTTGCCTTCCCCCCCACCCCATTAGCTCTAGTTTAGGCAATGTAGCATCTGTACCAGTCTGTATTAGGGGTGTGTGTGTGTGTGTGTGTGTGTGTGTGTGTGTGTGTGTGTGTGTGTGTGATGGGGCGGGGGTGGTGGTGGTGAGAGACTGAAGGTGGTTAATGGCTGAGTGTGTGTTCACTCTATAGGGTTGCACCATGTTCTGGGTCACAATGTGCACAGTGGATCTTTAGGACTGATGAAGTGCACCTGCTTCAGGTGCAGAGGTTTCCAGAAGAGACCCGGAACTCCTGCGGAGTGAGGCGGGCCCAGCTGAGTAGCCAGGAGCACAGACCTCTGCAACAGTTGTTTAACTCTCACAAATCAAACCACATGGATGCTCTCTTAGGAAATATGATCATTTTGTAAGACTTCTTTGCCTGATTAGCGTCTCTGTCTGCGATTCCTAATCAGATATGCTTTGTGTGTAATTCTTCTGTGGAGTGTTTTATAACCAGGCAAAGTCACTAAACCCAATAGAACTCCGTGGATTTTCTTCTTGGAAAAATGTTGATCAATAAGAACACTTGCTGTCTTTGATATTAGGCATATGTGCTAGCAGTTGTGAAGGACTTCCAGTTACACAGGAGTAGTTTCCATGTTAAAAAAAACTGTAAATGATAATAATTACTGTGTGATCATGGTGTTTTCCTCAGTTGGGATTAGAGTCCTGGATTTTCATATGGTTTGGAAGAGTCCAACTTCTTTCTTTCTTTCTTTCTTTCTTTCTTTCTTTCTTTCTTTCTTTCTTTCTTTCTTTCTTTCTTTCCACATAGAAAAATTGGCTGGTTTTGATGGCTAATTTCACTTCAAAGGAAAAGGCCTTGTCTGAGAAAATGGGGTTCCTTTTGTCTATGCATGAATGACCACGGGCTCCTGTGAGGAGAGGCCCACTGTCCGGAAAATTCCATCACCAGCCATGGTGTTGAGTGGGGACCTACCTACTGCCCCTTCTGTGAGAAAGGGGCACGGGGGTCAACCCTCTCAGACACTCACGGATATAGTGGCCAGATTTTCCAGACAGTGGGCCTCTCTCCACAGAGTCCCTTGGCAGGAATTAGGACTGGGAGAGGCAGGAAGAGACACAGTATTTTTCAGAGAGATGGTGGAACAAGGGTCCAGGGTCATTGGACAAAGATTCGACTGAAACCCAGAAGTATGTTAGAAACATGAAAGTCTGGGGCCGGGTGGTGGTGCACCTGGTTTAGTGCACATGTTACAATACACAAGGATTCAAGTTCGAGCCCCCTGCCCCCACCTGCAGAAGGAAAGCTTTCTGAGCGGTGAAGCAGTGTTGCAGGTTTCCCTGTCACTCTCCCTTTCTATCACCCTCTTCCCTCTCAACTTCTGGCTGTCTCTACCCAGTAAATAAATAATGACAATAATAACAAAAAGAAAGATGGAAGGACCTGAGTCCTATGAGCACAGCTACAGCCAGAGTTAGGGAAAGCACCCCTCACCCATGTCTCTATCCAGTAAATAAATAAAGATAATAATAACAAAAAGAAAGATGGAAGGACCTGAGTCCTATGAGCACAGCTACAGCCAGAGTTAGGGAGAGCTTACTAGAATGGGTTGAGTTTCAACACTGTACTCCATACCTCCCTTCCCAGGTCCTGTGGGTAGGGCCCAGTTTACAGAAAGGACATGGTAGCTTGCCAGCTTGGATTTTGAAGTGCCCCTACATATCAAACCAAAAGGTGAGAGAAGTTTGAATGTGTTTCCTGCCTAACTTCTGGGGGTAGAATCCTGATCTTGCTCTTAGCACTTCTTATTCTCAGGTGTGCAGAGTAGTCTTTTTTTTTTTAAATAAAAATATATATTCATTTATTTTTAATTTATTATTGGATAGACACAGAGAGAAGTCAAAAGGGGGAGGGAGATAGGGTTGGAAAAGAGACAGAGAGAGACACCTGCAAGGGACCCTGCTTCACCACTTGTGGAATGTAGCTACTCCAATACCCTTGACCGAAGAATGGTCCATCTCTATTTGGGGAAGGCCGTCCTCTTTAATGGAGCACACAGCTTCGGGAGGGACGCACATGGAACGGTGAGGGAGGAAGGGGACACCTGCCTAGCCAGCCAGATCAGCTGAATCAACCCTGGCGATCAGTGGGGGTGACAGATGTCACAGCCAGATCACCCTCACATCCTGAACCTGGGTCCTTGTGCACTGTAATGTGTGCACTTAACCAGGTGTTCCAGCACCTGGCTCCAGAGAAGTCTTTACTATTGGCATTTTTACTTTCAGATCTTTAATTATACCACTAGCTTTTCATTTTGCTGATGGTAGGTGAAGGGACTTCTCAACCTCCATGATCATATGAGTCAACCCCTTAAATACATTTCTTCCCATCTATCTGTCTGCCTATCTATCTATCTATCTATCTATCTATCTATCTATCTATCTATCTATCTTTCTATCATCTATCTATCTCCATCATCACCATGAATCTATTTTTTTTTTTTGCCACCAGTGTGAAGTGTCCCCCCTACAGGTGGGGAGCAGGAGCTTGAACCTCGGTCCTTGTGTACTGTAATGCGTGCGCTTAACCAGGTGTGCCACCACCTGGCCCCAGAGAAGTCTTTACTATTGACATTTTGACTTTTAGATCTTTAACTATACCACCAGCTTTCCGTTTTGCTGATGGAAGGTGAAGGGAGTTCTCAACCTCCATGATCATGTGAGTCAACTCCTTAAATACATTTCTTCCCATCTATCTATCATCTATCTATCTATCTCTATCTATTTATGATCTATCATCATCAATCTATCTTTTTTTTTTTTTTTGCCACCAGGGTGAAGTCTCCCCCTACAGGTGGGGAGCAGGGCTAGAACCCAGGTCCTTGTGCATAGTACTATGAGTGCTTAACCAGGGGCGCCACTGCCGGCCCCCTTATCCTTTTCTCTTTACTCTGCTTTTCTTTTTGTTTCTCTTTTCTTTGTTGTTGTTTTCGACGGGTTATGTCGTTTTCACCAGGCTAGCTTCATGGGCGGGTAACAGACGACCAGGGACTCATGGTTGAGCTGTAGGCAGTATCTCTTTATTCATGCAGGACGCAGCACAATCTAAGACGAGCTAAGCTAAACTCAAGGTATTCTAAAACTCACGATGCTGTCTTTATATATACTTGCCAAGTAGGGTGGAAACAGGATGTGACATAGAGAGGGTGGAGAGAAAAGTGACTGGTGAAAATCAGAGTGTGACAAGGAGGGGGTGGAGCAGGTGAGAATCCTATCACTGAACCACCAATGCCCTGGAGGGAGGGTGGTACTTGTTAACAGTGGTTATGTAAATAGAATGAAGTGGTTATGTAAATAGAATAGTGTTAAGCAGGGGGGATTTAAACCAAATGAAACAGAAGGGGTCTCATGCATACCAACACTTTGTCTTCTTTTTCTTTTACTGCAAAGACTTAACACTTGGAACCAGAGGTTCTTCTAGTACGTAAGTTTACATTCTAGGCTTTGCTGTCAATTCCAGAAGTTTGAAAATTCACTGAAAAGTGTAACATTTTGCCATGTAAACAAATGTTCACGATCTGCTTTCTATTTCAAAAGCATGCCACGTTAGGATTTCTTCTCTCTCCAGCATTTGCACCTTGCAACAGAGCTCTCTGCAGACACAGTCCAATCCCTCCATCCAGCGTGACCGATTTTGAATGTGTTTTTCCAGGCACACACACATACACACACACACACACACACACACACACACACACACACATGATCTCCCAATGAAATATTAAAACCAGCTTGACTGAGGGAGCCAGCTTAGAAAGTTGGAAATTGCTTGAGCAGTGGTTTTCAGAGGTTTATGACATAAGCTCAGGTTCAAGTGTGACTTGTCTAGGATAAGGAGATATCATACCCACAATGGTCACTTGAAGCAGAGAATATGACCCCGTCAAGTCACCTGTCCTTCTCTTTCCTCATACCTACTAATTCACTAGGTAAAAGAGACATGGTACTTCCCTATACAAACAAACAAAAGCTAAGAAATAATAATTGCTTTTTGCACAGATGGAATGAACCTGAAGTCACTAGAAGAGAAAGAGAGAGAGAGAGAGTTTTTTAGCTCCCAGAAAGGATGCTGTCAAAATGAGATTTTGGAAATCGAATCCATGAGCAGGGCTTAATGCACCAGATTTATGCATGCTGTCAGCTTCTGAGCAATGTAATTATTGTCATTTTTCTGCCTTGAGCTGCTGCCTCTGGTTTCTGGGAACAGGGCTTGAATATTTCTAACTTGGTGACATGTACTACCGTCACCCCTCATACCTCCTTAGTCTCTCACCCTCCCTACTTGCACTGAACCTCAGGCTTTAAAAGAACCCCCGCCCCCCAAGCCTTGCTTGTGATTATGAACACAAATATGAATTGTGTGAAAAATATTCATTTAAAAATATTTTTGAATATATAAAATTATATAAATATATAATTTAATGGTTTTTTTTTTAACGGTTTACAGTCCGATTGTTGACACATGGGGTATAGTTTCTCAACTTCCAGTGATAGACGTCAGCAGAACTCTCACCTCCAACTTCAGTTCTTTCTCATCATCAGGTGCCAGGACCTCAATGCTCTGTCCACCCTCTCCCATTTCCCTAAGATTAAGTCTTTTTCTTTTATACCCCCAGGGTCATTGCTGGGGTGCCCGAGAATCCACTGCTCCTGGTGACCTTGTTGTTATTGTTGTTGTTGTTATTGTTGTTGTTGTTATTGTTGTTATAGGTGTTTTTGTTGTTGGAGAAAGAAATTGAGAGAGGATTGGAAGACAGAGAGAAGAAGAGATAGACACCTGAGACCTACTTTGCCACTTGTTTATGGTTTTAAAAAATATTTATTTATTTATTCTCTTTTGTTGCCTTTGTTGTTTATTATTGTTGTTCTTGATGTCATCATTGTTGGATAGGACAGGGAGGAATGGAGAGAGAAGGGGAGAACAGAGAGGGGGAGAGAAAGACAGACACCTGCAGATCTGCTTCACCGCCTGTGAAGTGACTCCCCTGAAGGTGGGGAGCCGGGGGCTCGAACCGGGATCCTTACACCAGTCCTTGCACTTTGTGCCATCTGCGTTTAACCTGCTGTGCTACTGCCTGACTCCCCCTACTTTGCCACTTGTGAAGAGTCTTCTCTGCAGGTGGGGAGCCAGGGGCTTGAACCCAGATCCTTGCTTGGGTCCTTGTGTTTTATACTATGTGCACTCGACTGGGTGTGTCACTGCCTGACCCCCCCCCCCCATTTATAGCTTAAAATGACCCAGAACACTAAACAGCTTTTTATTATCCCCACTACACCTGGTCACTGGGAGTCCAAGGACAGAGGGATCCCAAAAGAGAGAAGAGAAAACAAGACTGAATTTTATTTGTCCCTTATGTCCCTGTGTCTGGGGTCCACACACCTGTCCTCAGAGACAATGTGTCACCTGGGTCCAGCATTATGTCCCTGCAGGGACACAGGCCACTACAGGGCAGCTTTGCATCACTGAACCCCCCCTTAGCCAGCCTCTCCCTCCTGCTCTGGGTCTCTGAGCCCTGTCTTCCTTTTAGGCACTTGCTGTCAGGGTGGAGAGGTCCTGGGGACCCTGTTTTATTCATGCTTGCCTGGCAGCAACTTCTTAGGCTGTGCCATATGGTGGCAGTTAGTAAATGCTTGTTGAAGAACATGCAAAATAATCAGTTTTTTTTCCTTTCCCTTCCCAAGGCCTCACTGACCTAATATATTCATCAACAAATATTTATTAAACATCATGGATGTTTGCTGAGGCTGCCATAACAAAACATCGCCGATGAGATAATGCAAACAATAGAAATTCATATTCTGGTGTTCCTTGAGGCTAGAAGTTCAAGAGCAAAGCATTGGCAGCCTTGGTTTCTTCTGGAGTAGCTTGGTTTTCTTTTTGTGACTTCACACAACTGTTGGGTCTCTGGTGGGGTGATCTCCAGGGGAAAGGTAACGGACCAGTTCTTTCTAGAGTAATGACACCGGGGAGCCCTTCAGCGTGCTCAGAACTCATTTATTAGCAGGTGGACATGAATTAAGTAGAAAACCAAACAAAGGGAATTATTGAAATATGTCAGAAATTACAGGTTTCTTAAAGATCAGCTTGCCCTTATGGTAGGGGGCTGGTATGACAGGAATTGATGAGATACAAGACAGTTAATTCTCCATGACGCAAGCAACTTAATTATCCAAAGGTATTTGAGAGAAGCATAGGGGTTAAACCTGTAGGGTGAGACAGAGAGAAGATGGATATCAAAAGGCCATAGAGTTTGGAATTTCTCTTGTCTTGGGTCTGAGGTGTATGATGGAGTGTGTGATAAGGTGTGTTCTTCTGTGATCAGAAGGTGACTTTGAGTAAGTGAATCTTAAAGTAGGCGGCCATGTTGCCTGCAGTTAATGGAGGGAAGTACTGGGGTATCTGTGGGCCTGAGAGTCAAGAAAGAAAGAACTAAGTCTGAGTTTCCCCCCTTTTGCTTACCTCAGTTGAGAGAGACTCACCAAGAGGTTATCTTCTCAGACCTCCATCCAAGGATGGGGGTAGTTTTCCCTAAGCTCTATCAGGCTTACACATAGTCCCAACACACAACCACCTCTGGTATTTTATTTCTCTTATGTCCAAATACCCCTTTTGATAAGAATACTGGCCCTATTGGATTAGACCCCATTGCAGTGGCTTCATTTTAACTTAAGCACCTCCTAATAAAGTCTTATCCTAAGGTACTAGGGGTTCAGGACTTCAACCTATGGGTTTTTGGGACCCAACTTTCTCCCTTCCTTCTTCCCTCCCTCCTTCCCTCTCTCCCTTACTTTCTCTCTCTCTCTCTCTCTTGCTCTCGCCCTCTTTCCCTCTCTTTCTCTCTCTCTCATTTCTTTATTGTTCAAGGAAGTTTAATTTTTGTTGGGATATGAAAGTAATTACCATATGACTACATCAGCCTGACGAGTATATAGTGGATTTATGCAAACTCACAAGGAATTATGGGTATATAGGATGTTTATTTAAGCAAGTCTCTAGTGAAAATCGCTCTCTGTTCCTGCTGCTTTTCATCTGCTCTCCTTTGTGGAACTGCCATGCGGCATCCCCTGGGACCTGAACACATGTAGCTAAGTGCTGGTAACTAGCTTAAAGACTCATGGCTCCCACTATTACGACCAGCCAATCTTTGCCCCTTGGCCTATTTTACTGCCATGGTTTTTATGTACCTAAATTATCTATGATGTAATAAACTTCCCATTTGTTTAAATCCCAGACAAAGCCAGTGTGAAGTTTTTATTTTTTAATTACTATAAGTTTCCTTTATTTTTTTTTATTATTGGATAGAGAAAGAAAGGAATTGAGAGGGGAGGAGACCAGAGGCTTGAACCCGGGTCCTCGCACACTGTAGCATGTGTGCTTAACCAGGTGTACCACTTCCTGGGCCCTGGAATCCACATTTTTACCCTAACCTGCACCTACTATGTGCTAAACCCTAAGATAAAAATGTAAGGTGGGTTTTAAAATTCTGGGTGTGTGTTATGGTATCAGTGGTACTCGCCTGCTGTGAGAAGCTGTTCTGTGTGCTCCTGTGTGCATGCTGGCTGGGTCTTAGCTCCAGACAGGACATCCCATTGTCCCAGTTGTGGGCTGTTGTCACCTGGCAGGAAACCTAAGAAAGAATGAGTAATTCCATGAGTGGTGAGGAGCCCTACTGATGGTTGAACAGTGACTGTTGAGTATGAGTGACGAGCGAAGGCTCCTGTTGCTGTAAGGAGTAGGAGACACTGTTTTTCAGGAAGGTGGATGTGTCCCAATTCAGGACGAGGAGATAAATGTTGTCTTGCAGACAGCTGGGGAAGTTGTGCAGTGGAAGAGCATAGGACTTGCAAGATTGAGATCCTGAGTTCCATTCTTGGCATTGCATATGCCAGAGTGACGCTCTGGTCCTCATTAATAAGTAAAAATAAATAAATAAATAAATAAAATCATGTTCAGTGAACTAAGCCAGAAAAAGAAGGATGAATATGGGATGATTTCACACATGAACAGAAGTTGAGAAATAACAACAGAAATGGAAACACCAGGGAGAACTTGGACTGGGTTTGGTGTACCGAATCAAAGTCAAAGGACTTTCAGGTCCTGGTGCAGGATGTTGGAGGAGGACCTAGGCTGGGGGTGAGAATGTTTTGCAGAAAACTGAGAATTTTTAGACATGTACCAACAATCATATTTGCTGAAAACCATTAATCCACTCAATTAACAAAAAAAGGTTTTACTTGTAGAAGAAAAATTAATTTTATTTATTTTTCTTGCTACTAAGGCTTCACATAGGCAGGCCATGAACATATGTATTATTTTATTTAATATATTTTATTTATTTTGTTGTAATAAGACACCACACACACACACACACACACACACACACACACACACACACACACACACAGACTCCAAAGCACTACTCAGCTCTGGTTGATGGTGGTACTGAGGACTGAACCTGGGACATCAGAGCCTCAGGCCTGAAAGTCTTTCGCAGAATCATTATGCTGTCTCCCCAGCCCTCATATATATTTAATATATTTAAATATATTAAATATAAAAATATAATCTATGCATATATAATATAATGTAATATATATATAAATAGTAATCATAACTGATTATGATTTCATTCCACAAATTAGGAATTTATGACTTAAAGGGGATGTGTAACCTGCTCCAGATCACATAGCTAAGCCATGATGAAATGGGATCAGAAAATCATTTCCGTGGGATGTGGGATATGCCTAGAAAGTATGTGCTTTTTTTTTTTTTTTGCTTAAAAATAAGCCTTTAAACTGAATGAAAACAGTTCCTATCATATACATTAGGTGCACCTGTACTTTGTTTTTCTTTGTGCAGCTGCTCTGGCTTAGCTTAATTGGCATGATTTCAACTTTTTCAAAATTATCTTTTATTAGGGAAAGGATGATTTACAAGATAGTCATCACAGGAGTACAATTTCTCATCCTTGTGATAGGCGTCTTCACTGCAAGCTCACCACCAGCTTGGGGCCTCTGGTACCATGATGCACTGCGTCCCTCAGTGCCCTCTCAGTTCCCCTTCCTTCCTTCCTTCCTTCCTTCCTTCCTTCCTTCCTTCCTTCCTTCCTTCCTTCCTTCCTCCTACCTCTCTTTCCTTCCTTTCTTCCTTCCTTCCTTTCTTTCTTTCTTTCTCTCTCTCTCTCTCTCTCTCTCTCTCTCTCTCTTCTTTCTTTCTTTCTCCTCTCTCTGTTTTCTTTCCTAAATTTGCTAGGATTTAATTGGCTCTCAATTATGTAAATAAGCAGTTAAACCCCAACATACAAAAGTCATTCATTCTTCAAGCCAGTCACAGAAATCACAAGCTGTTAGAATATCATATCTGCTGATCCCAAGCTAATCAGTGCAACGAATGCCACCTCAGCATGCTTCACTTCAGACTGTGTCCAGAGATGTCAGACATGGAATGTCAACCCTTCAGCCTCATTACTCAGGTGAGACCTTTCCTTTCACAGAATTCTCTAATTCCATTCCAGGGGGTTCACCTCCCAACAAAGTCCTAAAACCTAGATATAGACCAGGTCCCATGAGATAGGGCATATGTTCACATATATCCATAAATTACGGCAAAATATATACCTGAAAGAAAAAGTACACAATAGTCTGCAGCGAGTCGGTATGAAGTTCATAATGAAATAGCGTCCACTTAGACTTAGATACCCTCCGCACCTATTTCCTTTTATACTTCCCTCACTCACTCCCAAGCTATCCTTATCAAAACAAGGACTGCAAAAGTTGAGTAAGGGCAAGAGACTGGCATACTTTAATGATGACTCTTCAGTCACTATCTGGTCACCCCTTCAGCTGGGTCCCTAGTTGGGGAGTCCTGAGATTCCCAAACAGACATGATGGGTCTAGATCTCGAATAAATCCCTCTCTCCATTGTTACTGGTCATCTCTATCAGGAACAACACAATAGACCCCTTTGTGGGCCCCCATAGGACCTTGCCCTCAACTTAGATCAACAATGGTGGAGAATGTTCCATCCTCTGAAGGGAGACTGGACAACATATTCTATGCTACACCTGAGGAAGATGGGTCCTGATATTGAGGCAGCTTGGTATGTTCCTACTGATGACCACAGAATGTGAGCTCAGATCTACAGGGATACAGGTCACATGGGCTCCTAAGCTGAATATGGACCCCAGATCAGACCAAAATTCTTTATGGGGTACAGTTAGTGGAAGATCTGACTACTGTAATAGTTTCTCTGCTGTACGTGGACATGGGCCAGCTGATCTATACTCCAGCCTGTTTCTATCTTTTCCTAGTGGTATAGTTAGCCCCTTTTATGCCCTCCCCTCACCCCACATTCTTGGTCCTTGAGGCAACAGACAACATCTAGTTCAAGTTTCAGCCTATAGTTCAATTTTCCCTCCTTGTTTCTTAAGTGCCACCTACAAGTGAGACCACATGTCATTCAGCCTTCTCCTGGTAGGTCTTTTTTTTTTTTAACATGAAAAGGTGTTTTTTTTTTTCTTTTTAAAAAATATTTTCATTTTTAAAATTGTTTATATTCTCTTTATTTATTTATTGGATAGAGACAGCCAGAAATTGAGAGGGGAGGGGTAGATAGAGAGGGAGAGAGACAGAGAGACACCTGCAGCCCTGCTTCACCACTCATGAAGCTTTCCCCCTGCAGGTGGGGACCAGGGGCTCCAACCGGGGTCCTTTTGCACTGAAACATGTGCGTTCAACCAGGTGCGCCACCACCTGGCCTCCAGTTTTTTTTTTTTTTTCTATCAGGGTTGGTTCTGGGGTTTATTCCTGCATGATGAATCCACTGATCCGGATGACCACTTTTCCCTTTTCTTTCCATTTTCTTAGCTAGGACAGAGATAATATTGAGAGGAGAGGGAGAGAGAAAGAGTGACACCTGTAGATCTGCTTTACTGCTTTTGACGCTTCTTCCCCTGCAGGTGGAGAGCAGGGGCTCTAACCGGGGCCCTTATGCATGTTAATGTGTGCATTCTGCTGGGTGCACCATGGCCTGACCTGCACAGGTGTGTTCTTAAAGACTACCCCACCCTATCATGAAAGCTGGCAAAGGGTTGGGTCTTGAGGGATGCTCCAGACTTGGGCTTTGTGACTATTCAGCAAGATTCTTCCAGCTCCCAAGAGTTACCCTGGATATGCTCAGGGCCTGGGTCATTTATGATTGATCCTTCAACCCCTCCCCCCCCCAAAAAAAAACACTTTTCTTTCCCTCTTTCTTTCTTTTTTTCCTTCTCCTAAAGTGTCTCTGTAAATGCAGTATATTGATTTCAGCAAGACAATCTAAGCCATTTGAAAATATAGATCTTGTTAAAAACTTGCATCTACAAAGCCATTTTGATTTCTCATTATTGTGTTTTAGCTGTTGGCTCCCATCACGGAAGACCACGTGTTCGCAAAATGCAGGAAGAATTGATATGGTGGAAATACTTCTTCTGCACGGGGATGGATTCTTTTACTAAAAACACCAAAGGCTTCTTTTGAACATTTGTTCCCCCAATGGGTGAGAGTATCATGGTGTAGCCGTGGCACTTGTAATGCCAGGAACGGGACTGGGGACCTCATGCTTGTAAATTCAGCTCTGTAGCTATTGTGCCGGCTCCCGGGCTGCTCTGAGCAGGTCTCCTATCCTGGGTTCTCTTGGAGTGTGTGTAGTTGTTTAATAGCTGGTGTCATATTTTTCTCTATATCCACTTGAGATTCACATAAGATCTGACAGCTAGGTTCAGTCTCCCCATGATGAGGAATTTTGGGGTGAGGGAATTAGAGCATCTTGGGTTCACAGCTCAGGAGAGAGGGGCTCCTGTTGAGAGCCTCATGTGTCTGCTTCCTGCCTCCCAATGACTCTGGCCATTGCTTGATGATTCACTTGGAACCTGGTGATGTGTCTGAAACCATGTTTGATGTGCACTGTCTTGCTCTCATTTGAGGAATCAATGTGAAGACCTACTCAATGATCTTAGTTGCAAGACCCAACAATTTTGAGTCTTTCAACAGCTTATTTGCTTCTGTGGCCTTTTTTTTTTTTTTTTTGATAGAACAGAGGGAAATTGAGATGGGAGAGGAAGATAGAAAAAGACACCTGCAGACCTGCTTTACCGATTGTGAAGCAACTTCCCCCCAGATGGGGAGCCGGTGGCTAAAACCAGAATCCATGTGCTTTGTACTATGTGCACTTAACCAGTTGTGCAGCCACCCAGCCCCTTTATTTGCATTCTCACTTCCTCCTCCCTGTCCAAAACTCCATGTTGTTCCAGTAGCAGAAACATTTTTCAGATCTTGTTCCTACAATGTCCACACTGTCATCTGTCAGTCAGACTAATACCAACATGACTGTCTCCTAAGTGGACAGAGCAAGGACTGTAGCTGTTGGGCATAGATTCCAGAAGAGCAGCTCCAGTCTTCTCCTGATTTACCTTTCTCTATTGTTTTATTTTTAAAACTTCCAAAGTTTTACTTCAATGTGAGTCCCACAAATAGCAAATGGACAGTTTTCATTTATGGGTTTGGTTTTCAGGATCCAACTGGGAGTGTCTGCACAGTGAATACAACCTAGATGTACTTACTGTGATGAATGGTACATTGGGACCAATTCTCCCTTTTTGTTTTCCTCGCTTCCTTTTTCTCTCTTCTTTTTGTTGAATTTGTAATGTTTTTACCACATTTCTTTTTCTCTGCAATTGTTTGGAACATATGTACACTATATTATTCTAGTAGGGCCTTTAAATCACTGAGATATGTGTAAACATTTAAAAATATGCATCTACAATTATTGTTTTTTACATTATTTATTTTTCTTGCCCCCTTTTTATTGTTTTTGTAGTTATCATTGTTATTGATGTCATCATTGTTAGGACAGAGAGAAATGGAGAGAGGAGGGGAAGACAGAGAGGGGGAGAGAAAGATAGACACCTGCAGTCCTGCTTCACAGCCTATGAAATGACTTTACTGTGGATGGGGAGGCGGGGTTCGAACCAGGATCCTCATGCCAGTCGTTGAGTTTGGTGCCATGTGCACTTAACCCGCTGTGCTGCTGCCCGACTCCCTACAATTATTCTTGACGAGTTTGGTCAGGTACCATGTTTAATGATCTAAACTTCCTACAGGGCTATGATTCTTGCTTTTCGTATAACAGTAATATTTCTGAAAAATAAATAGTGGGCCTATGTGAGACTACCCAATTTTGTTTTATTAAATAAGGTCATAAAGAATTCTTGCAGTGGTGGAAAAATAACTCACTTGAATAGTGTGCAGCTTTGTCATGTACACAACCTGGGCCTCCACCACACTGAAGGAAGTTCAGTGCTGTGGTCTTATAACTGAGTAAGTGGAGATAAAAATTGTTTAAAAATTCCAGTTGTAGGGGCCGGGGAGGTGGTGGCACACCTGGTTGAGCTCATGTATTACAATGTTCAAGGACCTGGGTTCGACACCCCCCACACCTGCAGGAGGAATGCTTTATGGGTGATGAAGCAGGGCTGCAGGTGTCTCTCTGTCTCTCTTCCTCTGTATCCCCTCCTCCCCACTTGATTTTTGCCTCTTTCTATCCAATAAATAAAAAAATTAAAGCTTATAAAAATTTCTAGTTGTATGTGGAAAACTGAGAAATGTTACACATGTACAAATTATTGTCTTTACTGTTGGATATAAAATATTAATACCCCAATAAAGAAATTAAAAAAAATTCTAGTTGGTGGAGCCAGATGGTGGCACACCTGGTTGAGCTCACAAGTTATTATGGGCAAAGTCCTGGATTTGAGTCCCTGCTTCTTACCTGCAAGAGGGAGAGCTTTATGAGCTATGAAATAAATATTGCAGGTGTTTCTTTGTCTCCCTCTATATCTCCCCCTCTCTACTCAATTTCTCCCTGTCTTATCAAGTAAAGGGGGAAAATGGCCATTGGGGAGCAGTGGATTTATGGTGTAGGTACAGAACTCTAGTGATAACCCTGGTGGTAATAATAATAATAATAATAATAATAATAATAATAATAATAGGAATTCTGCTTATAAAGGACTCAGGAGAGACTTCTGAAGGTGGGGCTATGGAGCAGCAGCAGCTATGTTTCTCTCCTCCCCTCCCCTCCCCTCCCTTCCCCTCCCCTCCCCTCCCCTCTCTCCTCTCCTCTCCTCTCCTCTCCTCTCCTCTCCTCTCCTCTCCCAGGTCAACTAGGAATATCAAAGGAGATCGTTTGTGACTGCAACAAGACAGGACTAGAACAACTTCAGGAACCCACCAAATCACTGGTAGTACAAATACGTGTGGCTCCTGTAGAGAGGAGCCTAGGGAGAGATTAAGTGGCTGATAACAGTCCAGCAGTTTACCAGTTGAGAAACCACTTCCTTTGTTTCACCAACAAAAACATGGCTGAAGGGAGGAGAGGACTCCCTTAAGACTCAACAAATGCAACTGTGAGTCTCCATTGCTACTAACCTCAGAATCTGGAGCAGCAGCAGGGAGGTCCTGTGCTGACACCAGGAGATAGAGAACTGACCAGGAAACTCAGGAGAAGATCTAAACCTCGGTGGCCTAGCAGTGGGGTGGTCAGAGTCTTGTTGCATAACCACTGTATTATCTCTGCCCCACCTGCCTTATCTCTTGGTCAAGAGTCAGTGATTAAGATAAAAAGCCTACTTATAGTTTAAAAGCCCTCAGGATTCCATAGCCTACAGGAAGAAAAAGAACAAATGAGGCTTTTAAGCCATTGAGCTCCAACTCAGGGATGAAAATAATATTGGAACAACTGTCAATTTCCACAACTGTGAACCCTTTAAGTACCTTACTTAGACACAAGGCAAGAGTGATACTGAGAGAGGGACCTCATAATACTATATAAGATGGTTAAACCAACAAGAAGAAATATTGGAGAAATGAACCAGGACAAGAGTCCAGCGAAAAGCACCCCAAAGACTGAAGCACAAAATAATGAAGTCAACATCCAAATGCTAGTTAAGGAAATAATAACAGGAGTGAGTAAAGAGTTTGAAAGAATTGTCATCAGAAATGCAGAAACAACAAATGAGACTCTGGAAGAAAACACTAGTTATCTCAAGGTTATTAGAGAGCTGAAAGCTGAAATAGCTTATCTAAGAACTAGCTGAACAAGTTAAAACAGTATCACAAAAGGGTAAAAAATAGATGAACTCCAGAAAACAGTACAGGGGAGAGAGAATAGAATCAATGAGGCTGAAGACAGAATAAGCAACATCGAGGATGAATTAGAGACAACTAAAAAGAAGTAAGAGATCTCAAAAAGAGGTACTGAAAACAATAACAGAGACCTATGGGATGACTTCAAAAGAAATAATATATGCATTATTGGATTGCCAAAGGAAGAAAGAGAGGAAGGGGAATAAGGCATTCTTCAGGACATAATAGCTGAGAACTTCTCTAATCTAGACAACATCAAAGACATAAAGGTTCACAAAGCCCAGAGGGTCCCAAACAGAATTAACCAGACTTAAAGACACCAAGACACATATTGAGAATGGAAAGGAATAAGGATAAAGAAAGGAACCTAAAGGTTGCAATATAAAAACAAAGAGTCACCCACAGAGGAAAACCCTTAAGATTAGCAGCAGACTTCTCCACACAAACACTACAGGCCAGAAGAGAATGGCAAGATATCTATCGAGTGTTCAATGAGAAAGACTTTTAACCAAGACTACTGTGTCCTGCTAGAATGTCATTCAGATTTGATGGAGGCATAAGAACCTTCTCAGACAAGCAATAGTTGAAAGAATCAACTATCACCAAGCCTGCCGTGAAGGAAGTTCTGAAAGTTCTCCTATAAATGGTCAGACCACCATGACTATGCCATCCATCAGACCACTTTAAAAATCTACAAGAATGGCATTAAAATATCTTCAATCTTTGATGTCAGAAAATGTCAATGGCCTGAATTCACCTATTAAAAGGCACAGAGTAGAATGATGTATCAGAAAACACAACCCAACAATATGCTGTCTACAGGAAACCCACCTAACCTAA
Source organism: Erinaceus europaeus (assembly GCF_950295315.1). NCBI lineage: Eukaryota > Metazoa > Chordata > Mammalia > Eulipotyphla > Erinaceidae > Erinaceus > Erinaceus europaeus. Next base: position 175,949,324 of record NC_080164.1, read on the forward strand.
CAAGACAAACACAGACTTAAAGTGAAAGGATGGAAAACTATCACAAGCCAATGGCCCAAGAAAAAAAGGGGGAGAGGAGGAAAAGCTATTCTCCTATCTGACAAGGCATACTTTAAATTAAGCAAAATTAAAAAAGATAGGGATAGACAATACTTCATGCTCAGAGGATCAGTCAATCAAGAGGACTTAACAATTGTTAACAACTATGCACCCAATGAGAAGCCATCTAGATACATCAAACATCTACTGAAAAAACTACAGAAATATATTAAGAACAACACAGTCATAGTAGGGAACTTCAACACCCCACTCTCTCAACTTGACAGATAAAAGGCAGAAAATCAATTAAAAAATGAGGGAGCTAAATGAGGAGACAGATAAACTAGAACTATTGGGCATTTTCAGAGTCATTCACCTCAAGCAACTGGAATACACATTTTACTCAAGTCCACATGGGTCATTCTCAAGGACAGACCATATGTTAGGCTACAAAGACAACATCAGCAAATTCAAGAGCATTGAAATCATCCCAAGCATCTTCTCAGACCACAGTGGAATTTAAATAACACTTAATAGTCACCAAAAGACTAGTAAAAGTCCCAAGATGTGGAAGCTTAACAGTACACTCCTTAACAAGTACTTGGTCAAAAAGGAAATCAAGGAAGAAATCAAAAGGTTTCAAGAGTTCAATGAAAATGAAGACACAAGCTATCAAAATATTTGGGACACAACTAATGCAGTACTGAGAGGGAAGTTCATAGCCATACAAGCACACATTCAGAAACAAGAAAAAGCACAAAATAAACAACCTGATTGAAGATCTTAAAGACCTAGAAGAAGAAGAACAAAGGAACCCTAAAGCAACCAGAAGGACAGAAATAACTAAAATTAGGGCTGAAATCAATAACATTGAAAATAAGAAAACCATAAAAAAAGATCAATGAAAGTAAATGTTGGTTCTTTGAAAGAGTGAACAAAATTGACAAACCTTTAGCCAGACTCACAAAATAAAAAAGGAGAAGACCCAAACTAATCAGATCATAAATGTAAGAGGAGATATTACAACAGAAACCACAGAAATTCAACATGTCATTTGAGAGTTCTATGAACAACTATATGCCACCAAGCTAGAGAACCTGGAAGAAATAGACAGTTTCCTAGATACCTATGAACTTCTAAAATCAAATAAAGAGGAAGTAGATAACATGAACAGGCCCATCACAGCTAATGGAATTGTAACAGCTATTAAAAACCTTCCCATAAATAAAAGTCCTGGATCAGATGGTTTTACAAATGAATTCTACAAAACCTTCAAAGAAGAACTAATACCTCTACTTTTAAAAGTCTTCCAGAAGATTGATGACACTGGAATACTCCCTGCCAGCTTCTATGAAGCCAACATCATTTTGAAAGCAAAAGCAGATAAGGCCACAAATAAAAAAGAAAACTGCAGACCAATATATCTGATGAACATAGATGCTAAAATATTGAACAAAATTCTAACAAACTGGATACAGCAGTATATTAAAAAGATTGTTCATCATGACCAAATGGGGTTTATCCCAGGCATGCAAGGTTGGTTTAATATATGTAAATCAATCAACATGATCCACCAAATCAATAGAAGCAAGACCAAAAACTACATGTTCAAATCAATAGAAACACAGAAAGCCTTTGACAAAATACAATATCCCTTTATGAACAAAACACTACACAAAATGGGAATAGATGGAAAATTCCTGAAGATAGTGGAGTCTATATATAGCAAACCTACAGCCAACATCATACTCAATGGTGAAAAGCTAGAAGCATTTCCCCTCAGATCAGGTATTAGACAGGGCTGCCCACTATCACCATTACTATTCAACATAGTGTTGGAAGTTCTTGCCATAGCAATCAGGCAGGAGCAAGGAATCAAAGGGATACAGATTGGAAGAGAAGAAGTCAAACTCTCCCTATTTGCAGATGACATGATAGTATACTTAGAAAAACCTAAAGAATCCAGCAAGAAGCTTTTGGAAATCATCAGGCAATACAGTAAGGTGTCAGGCTACAAAGTTAACATTCAAAAGTCAGTGGCATTCCTCTATGCAGACTCTAAGATTGAAGAAGTTGAAATCCAGAAATCAATTCCTTTTACTATAGTAACAAAAACAATGATATATCTAGGAAGAAACCTAACCAAAGAAGTGAAAGACTTGTATACTGAAAATTATGAGTCACTACTCAAGGAAATTAGAGAAGACACAAAGAAGTAGAAAGATATTCCATGTTCATGGGTTGGAAGAATTAACATCATCAACATGAATATGCTACCCAGAACCATATACAAATTTAATGCTATCCCCATGAAGATCCCAACTACATTTCTTAGGAGAATAGAACAAATGCTACAAATGTTTCTCTGGAACTAGAAAAGACCTAGAATTGCCAAAACAATATTGAGAACAAAGAACAGAACTGGAGGCATCACACTCTGAGATCTCAAATTGTATTTTATAAACCACTGTCATCAAAACTGCTTGGTACTGGAATATGAATCAACACACTGACCAGTGGAATAGAATTGAGAGCCCAGAAGTAAGCCCCCACACCTATGGACATCTAATCTTTGACAAAGGTGCCCAGACTATTAAATGGGGAAAGCAGAGTCTCTTCAACAAATGGTCTTGGAAAAAATGGGTTGAAACATGCTGAAGAATGAAACTGAACCACTATATTTCACCAACTACAAAAGTGAATTACAAGTGGATCAAAGACTTGGATTTTACACCAGAAACTATCAGATACTTAGAGGAAAATATTGGCAGAACTCTTTTCCCCATAAACTTGAAAGACATCTTCAATGAAACAAATCTAATTACAAAGAAGACTAAGGCAAGCATAAACCTTTGGGACTACATCACATTAAAAAGCTTCTGCACAGCAAAAGAAACCAATACCCAAACCAAGAGACCCCTCACAGAATGGGAGAAGATCTTTACATGCCATACATCAGACAAGAGGCTAATAACCAAAATATATAAAGAGCTTGCCAAACTCAACAACAAGAAAACAAATAACCCCATCCAAAAATGGGGAGAGGATATGGACAGAATATTCACCACAGAAGAGATCCAAAAGGCTGAGAAACACATGAAAAAAAAATGCTCCAAGTTTTTTATTGTCAGAGAAATGCAAATAAAGACAACAATGAGATACCACTTCACTCCTGTGAGAATGTCATACATCAGAAAAGGTAACAGCAGCAAATGCTGGAGAGGTTGTGGGGCCAAAGGAACCCTCCTACACTGCTGGTGGGAATATAAATTGGTACAATCTCTGTGGAGAACAGTTTGGAGAACTCCAAAAGGTTAGAAATGGACCTACCCTATGATCCTGCAATTCCTCTCCTCGGGATATATCCTAAGGAACCCAAAACACCCATCTAAAATTTTTGTGTATACCTATGTTCATAGCAGCACAATTTGTAACATCCAAAACCTGGAAGCAACCCAGGTGTCCAACAACATATGAGTGGTTGAACAAGTTTTGGTATATATACACAATGGAATACTACTCAGCTATTAAAAATGGTGACTTCACCGTTTTCTGCTGATCTTGAATGGACCTTGAAAAATTCATGGTAAGTGAAATAAGTCAGAAACATACGGATGAATATGGGATGATTTCACTCTCAGACAGAATTTGAAAAACAAGATTAGAAGAGAAAACATACGTAGAACCTGAACTGGAATTGGCATATTTCACAAAAGTAAAAACTCTGGGGTGGGTATGTGTGGAGGAGAATACAGGTCCAAAAAGGATGACAGAGGGCCTAGTGGGGTTGTGTTGTTATATGGAAAAAGTGGGAAATGTTATGCATGTACAAACTATTGTATTTACTGTCAAATGTTAAACATTAATTCCCCAATAAAAAATAAAAAACCAAAGATCTAGCTTGCATTTACTATTGTTAAGATAGAAACTGAAGTATACATTGATTATTGTATATTAATGTTAAGGAAGGCATTTTATTTATATCTATTAGTGGGGGAAGGGAAAGAACTGTAATCTAAATAGCTTTACTGTTAAGGAAAAAACTGAAGTGGAGTGCTTATTAGGAATTCTAACTTACCATAGAAAGTAGAACTGTAGTTTAAAATATCTATTTGAGTAAAAGTGCTTCGTAGTACTTTGTGAGTAGACTTACCTAATAAGCCTGGGATCCTAGTACAAGGGCCTAAAGGAAGCATCATAAATTCTCTAACCTATCAGACTAAGACCAAATAAACTTGTCTATCTAGTAGAAAGACCCAAAGTAGGCAGACCCCATAAGCCCAATACTGATTGGATGCAACAAATGCCACTCAACTCTTTAACAAGTGGAAGAAAGTCTGAGTGCCTTAGATAAGGAAAGGACTACAAACCCTGGATAAGGGCAAGAGACTGGCTCATTTAATTGTGGTCTTTTTGATCAGTACCAGACTACCCCATCATCTGGGGTCCAAGTTAGGGAGTCCTTGGATTCTTACACAGATATAATGGGCCTAGACCTCTAATAGACTTCTCACTCCATCATCACTGGCCCCTTCCATCTGGAATTTCAGCATAAGCCCCCTCATTTGTCACTCCAGGAGCTTGTCCTCCTTATAAAGTAGCAATGGTAAGGACTGCCCCATTCTCCAAAGTGAAAGTCGGTCATCCTATCCTGCCACCCAAGAAAGGCTAGTCCTGAAATGAGTGCAACTTAGAATGTTCCCAGCTGTGACCATGAACTCTAAACTCAATCTGACAGGGACTCAGAGGTTACACAGGCTCTTGTGCTAAATAGGAATAGATATTGGCCCTGGGTCAGGTGGATGGGGCAAACAGTTAATTTTATTCATAGATTTTCCTCAAGATTGGGAGATATTCTCTGCTTTAACCCAACTTTCTAACCCTATTCTCAACCCTGACACTGTCTTCCCATATAATATTTTTGTGAAACTCCAGCAAAAGCCATGATAGTCATGGGCTCCTAGGAACATACCTAAAATAGACTTCCTAGGTTTTTTTCCACCCTAAGATCCCTATTCTAATCTTCTCTATTCCTACTTTTTGGTTCCTGTTCATTAATCATCTTGTTCTGCTTTATATCTTACTGCCTTTCAGCCATCAAATTGCAGATGCTATCATGATTCCAGTTCTACTTCCTTGGGAAGTTGACCTTGTCAATGTGTTCCAGAACTTCACCTCTTCAGAGCCCTACTCCACTAGGAAAAGATACAAACAGGCTGGGAGTGTGGATCCACCTGCCAATGCCCATGTTCAGCGAGGAAGCAATTACAGAAGCCAGAACTTCCACCTTCTGCATCCCATAATGACCTTGGGTCCATGCTCCCAGAGGGATAGAGAATAAAGAAGCTTCCAATGAAGGGGATTGAATGTGGCACTATGAATCCACTGCACCTGAAGGATATTTTCCCCGCTTTATTGGATAGGACAGAGAGAAATTGAGTGAGGAGGGGGAGATAGAGAGGGAGAGAGAAAGACAGACACCTGCAGACCTGCTTCACTGCTTGTGAAGTGTCCTCTGTGCAGGTGGGGAGCTGGGGCTCGAACCCAGATACTTTCAGGGGTCCTTGCACTTCCTACTGTGTGCACTTAACTGAGTATTCCACAGCACAGCCCCCCTTTTCCTTTTTAAATACATTTTTATTTTTTCTCCTTACTAACAGTTGCATGTGTTATTGATTTTTAAATTAAAAAATGAATTATTTTTGGACTCTGTTTTAGCCCCCCCCTTCCTCTTTGTGTCTTTATCTAGAAGGAAAAGAAAATCCTACATGTTTGGACTGGGAGATAATTCACCCAGTAGAGTGTTTTTGTTTTTTTCATAACCAGGCTAAGTTCTGGTTGCCAGTTTAACAGGATTCTTTGCACTTGGTTTTTGTTATATGGGCAAGAGATCAACCAGAGACTTTAGACCTTGAGTCTTTCTAGATTTTTCCAGTATTACCTGAGTACTGGGAATCAGGTGCTTGCTTCTACCAAATGCATTTTTCCTTTCCTTTATTTCTTATTTTCTCTTTGTGACTTGTATACAGTAGCCTCTGGAGACCAGTTTATAATGGGTAGTAGACTTCCTAGGAAGTATCCTTGTGTTTGGTGGTTGGTTGATGAGTATAATCTTTTATTATTATTATTATTATCTTTATTTAGTAGATAGAGACAGCCAGAAATTGAGATGGAAGGGTGTGGTAGAGAGGGAGAGAGACAGAGACACCTACAGCCCTACTTCACCACTCACAAAGCTTTCTCCCTGCAAGTGGGGACTGGGGAAACGAGCCCTGGTTCTTGGACTTTGTAACCGGCTCCACGAGTGTAGTCTTTTCCCTGCCTTTCCAGCTGAACCCCTTACCATTCAGGGTCTCTGGCTTCTCTCTCTCTCTCTCTCTCTCTCTCTATATATATATATATATATATATTTATACACATATACATACATATATAATATTTATTTAATTAATTAATTTATTTAGATGCAGGGAGAGAGACACACACACAGAGAAACACCAGAGCACTGCTCAGCTCTGGTTTATGGTGGTCTGGGGGACTGAACCTGGGATTTTGGAGCCTCAGACATAAGAGTCTCTTTGCATTACCATTATGCTATCTTCCCCGCCCAGCTTGTCTATATTTTAATCTCAGTCTCAGAGGATCCTGTTCAAGTAAACGAAACTGTGTGCCGGTTAAGCCACTCCCTCTGAATAGATAAGTCTTCCTCTGGGCTAAACGAACTATCTTCTCCACTGCACACTGAGCACAATGTTCTCCACTGTATGTTTAGGGACCATCTGGAAAATGCCATTTATTGCGTGTTTTCTGGTACCTGAAGGCAGATAATGTTACCCTCAAATTCTATTTCTCTGGATTAAAAAGTCACACTGCGTCCCAGATTTCCCCATTGTGATTCTGTGATCCAACAATTGAGTCATTCTTTTTTGTTGCTTTTGTTCTTTCCTGGACCGTCTCCAATTCCTTCTCATCCCTCTTTTGATACAGAGGCTAAAAAATGCAAGCCAAATCTGGTGGGAGGACTTCCGGCATGTAGTTATCCTCATCTCAGAGCTCAGCGCCCCCTACAGTTGTAATTCTAGACACGCTTCTGACCCGCCCTACTTCTTGTCCTGTGGGTTTCTGTTAGCTTTTATTTTTGACTGCACTGTAGGTCACGAGCCCTCTTGTTTAGCTGTAGGCCTTCTTTGTTTTGGTAACGGTCTAATATCTAGTTCTTACAGCTTACCAAGTGGCATCCTTGGATTCTGTGGTTTGTTGAATTCAAAGTCAACTCAACAAATGAAATCAGGGGATTTTAGCCAGTCTAAGCGCCTCTTTCTAAACTCTCTGGTGAGTGGCGGCTGTGTGCTTGGCAGTTTATTCTAGAACTTCACAGTCAGTTACGGTGGCCACTAGCCACCTGTGACTATTTAAGATACAGTTTTAAGATTAAATGCAATAAGAATTCCTTTTCTCGGGAACCTGGTGGTAGCGCAGCGGGTTAAGTGCACATGGCATAAAGCACAAGGACCTGCGTAGGGATCCCGGTTCCAGCCCCCAGTTCCCCACGTGCAGGAGGGTCTCTTCACAGGCGGTGAAGCAGGTCTACAGGTGTCTGTCTTTCTCTCCCCCTCTCTGTCTTTCCCTCCTCTCTCCATTTCTCTCTGCCCTACCCAACAGCAACTACAACAATAATAATAACAATAAGAACGATAAGCAACAAAAGAGAAAAAATGGCATCCAGAAGCAATGAATTTGTAGTGCAGGCACTGAGCCCCAGCGGCAAGCCCCCCACCCCCCACCCCCAAACAGAATTCCTTTTCTTAGTCATACTCAGCGTCTCAGGTGTGAATTGGAGCAGCACAGATAAAGGAGATTTCAAAGAGACAACTAGACAACTGAGCTGGTCTCCAAGGTTTTCAAAGTGAAGAATAGTTTTTATAAGGGAAAATGACCATGTTGATTTCAAATCATAGAGTCAGCGATCCTTTGGTTAGTTCTGTAATTCCTAATGCTTTTTTACCTCTGTGCGATTACTTACTATATGTATATTCACCATAGCTCAAACACAGAATCAACTCCAATGCCCGTTGATGGATGACTGAATAAAAATGCTGTGGTATAGGTGCCAGGAGGGGGCTAAGCTGGTAAAGCACACGTGATTTCATACACAAGGACCCAGGTTAGGGACAAGCAATAGTGCAGGCAGCTAAGCTCACACCTTACAATGCGCAAGGACAGGTAAGCTTCAGGAGTGCTAAAGCAGGTCTGCACGTGTCTCTCTACCTCTCTACCTTTCAATTTCTCTCTGTCCTATCACGTAAAATAGGAAAGGAAAGAAAGAAAAGAAAAGAAAGAAAGAAAGAAAGAAAGAAAGAGGGGAGTCGCGTGGTAGCTCAGCGGGTTAAGTGCAGGTGGCATGAAAACACAAGGACCAGCGTAAGGATCCCGGTTCGAGCCCCTGGCTCCCCACCTACAGGAGAGTTGCTTCTCGGGAGGTGAAGCAGGTCTGCAGGTGTTTGTCTTTCTCTCCCCCTCTCTGTTTTCCCCTCCTCTATCCATTTCTCCCCTCTATCCCCTATCCATTTCTATCCTCTATCCCCTATCCATTTCTATCCTCTATCCATTTCTCTCCTCTATTCCCTATCCATTTCTATCCTCTATCCTCTATCCATTTCTATCCTCTATCCCCTATCCATTTCTATCCTCTATCCATTTCTCTCCTCTATTCCATATCCATTTCTATCCTCTATCCTCTATCCATTTCTATTCCTCTATCCCTTATCCATTTCTGTCCTCTATCCATTTCTCTCCCCTATCCCCTCCTCTCTCCATTTCTCTCTGCCCCATCCAACAATGCCTACAACAATAAAAAAAAAAAAGGGCAACAAAAGGGAATAAATGAAAATTTCAAAAAAAAAAAAAAGGAAATAAAAATGGTCATTAGGAGCTGTGGATATGTAGTGCTAGCATCAAGCCCCAGGTATAACCCTGGTGACAACCAACCAATCAATCAATCAATCTAGAACAGAATGGAAATTAGAACAGAAATGGAAACACAAAGTAGAACTTGGACTGGGTTTGATGTATAACACCAAAGTAAAGGACTCGGGGAAGGGGGATTTTCAGGTCCTGGTGCAGGATAATGAAGGTGGACCTATGCTGGGGGTGAGAGTGTTTGCAAAAAACTGAGAAAGTTTACACATGTATCAACAACTATATTCAGTGTAAATCACCCCTGCACCCCACAAAAGTAAAGATCTTTTTTAAAAAGGAACACAAAGATTTATCTTCCAGGGGGCCGGGCAGTGGGCCCCCTCCAGCACTTCAAGAATGGTGAAGCAGGTTTTCTGCTGTCTATCTTTCTCTACCTCTCGTCATCTCCCAGATTCTCTTAATTTCTCTCTGTCCTGTCAAATGAAAAAAGAGAAAGAAAGGAAGGAAAGAAGGAAGAAAAAAAAAGAAAAGAAAGACAGAAGGAAGTGGTCACCAGGAGCAGTGGATTCATAGTGCAGACATCAACTGCCAGCAATAACCCTGGTGGCAAAAACAAAAACAGAAACAAACAAACAAACAAAAAACCCAAACCACTATCCGTCATCAATATTTATCTTCATCTGTAGCTTTGTTCCCTTACCCCTCTGGAGTGAGGGGGTGGGGTAGGGGGTGATAGGGAGGAGGAATTGTAACTCACACAGCTCGGCTCAGGATCTGTTCTGTGCACTGTCCCTTCTGTGTCCTGCCCCAGCCTATATGTGACCTGCGGTTCTCCTCCTTGCCTCCACCTTTATCCCACCTGTGTTCTCCCTTTACCACTGGCCTGGAAATCTTGCCCTCACTTGAAATTTCCAGGTTTTAAGCAGCTGCTTTGCAGAGAGAAAGTCAGGAGATGTCAGCATGCTGCCAAGTTGGCTCTGGGACCACCATCAATATTTATCTTAATTACCCCCAAATTAATCTTCTTTTGCTAAACACAAAACAAAGCAAAAAAGGAAATATAAACAGTTAAGAAAAAGAAACAAAGGAGGTCAGAACAGCTATTTAGAACTGTAACAGCCACAAACTCTTGAGTGAACCCCACGGGGCTCTGTGGGGGAGCCCAGGAACTGAACACTGTATCCTTGTGGCAGCAAGGAAGTCAGCCAAACTCTAAGGAGCCTCAGCTGGCACAGAGACACTGGTGACTGGAGTCAGGCTGCCGGGCAGGCAGGGAAAGTGACTTTGTTCTCACCTTTTAGGAATCAGTCTGGGAAGAAAAGAATGCCTGAGATTCCCCCATCTCCAAGAGGGGGCAGTCTCTTTGTTGTTAGCTTTTCATTCTCCATAGATATATGGATAGAATTTATACATGAATACATGGATTTTATATATACATGGAATTTATATATACATGGAATTTATATATTTTATATATACATGGAATTTGTATATTTTATATATTATCTATTTTATATATACATGGAATTTATATATTTTATATATTATATATTTTATATATACATGGAATTTATATATTTTATATATACATGGAATTTATATATTTTATATATTATCTATTTTATATATACATGGAATTTATATATTTTATATATTATATATTTTATATATACATGGAATTTATACACGGATACATGGATAGAATTTATGTCCTTCTCTACTATCTACAAAACAGAGACCCACCTCCCAACTCTTCATCTGCACTATTCCAGCCTTTAGGTTCATGATTAGTCAACAACTTGTTTGGCTTTGTATGTTAACTCTCTTTTTAGCCACCAGGTTTCAGATGCTAGCATGATGCTGACCAGAATTCCCTGGACAAACAACCCCACTAATGTGTCCTGGAGTTATGATTTCCCAGAGCCCTGCCCCACTAGAGAAAGAGAGAGGCAGACTGGGAGTATGGATCGACCTGTCAACGCCCATGTTCAGCAGGGAAGCAATTACAGAAGCCAGACCTTCCACCTTCTGCATCCCACAATGATCCTGAGTCCATACTCCCAGAGGGATAGAGAATAGGGAATCTGAAGTGAAGCCTGCTGGGGTGGCACTCGTTGCATTGATTAGGTTGTGATCCGTGGATGCAATATTATTTGATTTGAATTGAGAGCAGCATGAAGGAAAGTGGGCCCCACCCTAAGGTTCCAGGACTGGGGGAAATATAGGCTCTATAGTGGAAATGTGAGGTTCCTCTTGTCTTAGGGTTCAAGAAGACAATGGATAGTTATTGTTATCATCACATTATTTGGTGATAGGGTTAACTTTGGAAAGTCCCTTTGTTAGGGTTTGGGTTATAATACCTAGCATCTTGTATATAGCTGTGCTACCGGTTGCTTCTGTTCTCCCTAGTCTAGGCTTTTGGGAGAGACAACGCCCATGTTCGGCGTGGAAACAATTACAGAAGCCAGACCTTCCACCCTCTGCAACCCACAATGACCCTGGATTCATACTCCCAGAGGGATAGAGAATGGAAAAACTATCAGGGAAGGGGGTAGGATATGGAGATTGGGTTATGGGAATTGTGCAGAATTGTACCCCTCTTATTCTATGGTTTTGTTAATGTCTCCTTTCTTAAATTAAAAAAAAAAGTAAATATATCAGGAGAGAGGATGGGATACAGATTTCTGGTAGTGGGAATTGTGTGGAGTTGTACCCCTCTTATCCTATGGTTTTATCAATGTTTCCTTTTGTAAATAAAAATAAATAAATAAATAAATAATTTATGGACTTTTGGTTTTATTTCAGTTGGGTCCCTACTTGTCAAAACTATAGGCTTGGTTTATGAATGTCCAGTTTCAATGGAGGTGAAATTAAGCAGTTCTCAGAAAGTCAAGAAGCAAATGTTCAGATGAATCCAAGTCTGTTCTCAGGGTGTTGGGCCTTTCCCAGCCAACAGTACTGAGATTTTGTTACTATTACATGGTCTCCAGATTGTCCTGGGCATATTAGCCAAATTAGATGTGTTGATTAAAGATACAAAATGGGGCATGCTTACCTATCAAAATAAGATGATTTCTCCTGAGTGGGGAGCTTTCACTTTCCCTCTCTCTCTGGATGAGAGAAGCAAAAGAGATGTGATAAGTTACCATAAAAAAGCTTGATTTTGCAATTTATTTTAAAGCAGTTTCTGGCAAAAATCTATTTCCCCCCTGTCTGTCATGGTATTACAGGAAGATTATTAAAAATATTAGTGTGACTATAATATGAAATTCCTAGTAAGTGTGAAATCAGTTAAGAAATCAAATAAATTAAACATTACACTAGTCAAGTAGGACATTGCAGTATGCTGAAGAGGATTATAAATCCTCAACTTCTGTGTCACTTGTAACAGAAAGTGTGATTCTAACTGGAACCATGTCACTGGAACAGTCCCATTTAGTAAGGGAGCGTCTTTACTGGAACTAATAAATTGTTTATCACCTTTCAAAATCCAGCCACACACATGAGTGATCATCAGGCAGGGGAAGGAATGACGAAGGGTTTTGTAAGAGAGGGGAAATATACTTGATCTTTTCTAAGATTCATAAAGCAGGGTGAAAGAGGTACAAGATTATCTGCATTTAGAAGAGGAGAAACATGATAGTGAAGAATGATAGGTCTAACTACCTGTATGCCTTAATCTCTTGTGTTATGTCCTTCTGGACTGCCAAGATAAAACTCTTCACACTCAGACTTCTTCAGATGTTCACTCTGGGCATTGAGAGTCAGGGGAACATTTTAGATAAAAACATAACAACATTAATGAGTGTGTAGAGAGAGCCACCATCATCCCAGCTTTTATTTCTTTTACTTTTATTAGTGATTTAATATTGATTTACAAAATGGCAAGATAACACGGATATAATTCCCCACCGTTCTCACCACCAGAGATCTCTATACGCATGCCCTCCATTGGAAGTAACAGCTGTTCTCCTAAAGTTGCAGATATCATTTGACTATCATTTCTTTATCTGTCTATATTTGTCTATATTTGCCCATTTGTTTCCGCGGCCCCATCTTCTCTTCCTTTCCAAGTGACACCTACACCTATTTCTACTTCCAAATGTTCTCCCCCCCCCCCGAGTCCTGATGGAATTGAGTTTCAATGCCCCCTGGTTATCTTCCCACTATCATTTTTCCCCGTCTGAGAATATGGACCAAAATTCTTTTTAGGGTGCAGAAGGTGAGAGTTCTGACTTCTGTAATTGTATCTCCATTGGACATGGACATTGGCAGGTGGATCCATACCCCCAGCCTGTTTCTCTCTTTCCCTAGTCCCCTAGGCCTGTGGAGAGGTGAGGCTGTCTACCCAAGGAAGTCAGGATGAAGTCATGATAGATCTGCCACTTGGTGGCTGAAAGGTGGTAAGATATAAAGTGGGACAAAATGCTTAATGAACAATAACAACAAAAACAACAAAATAGGAATAGAGTATATGAGAATAAGGATCTTAGAGTGGAAAGAAACTAGGAAGTCTATTTTAGGTATGTTCCTAGGGGCATATGACTATCTTGGTTTTATTTATTTATTTGCTTGAGTTTAATAGTTAACATGGAGTTGGCCAAAAAAATTGTTTGAAAAGAATTGAAAATAGTGCTAGAAAGTTGGGTTAGGGCAGAGAGCAGATCCCAATTTTGAAGAAAATCTATGAATACAATTAACTGTTTACCCCATCCACCTGACCCAGGGTCCATATATATATGTATAGTCAGCACAAGAGCCTCTGTAACCTCTGAGTTCATTGTTCTGAGTTCATCGGTCTGAGCTCACAGTTCAGGGTCATAGCTGGGAACATTCTAGGCTGCATTTATTTCAGGAGCAGTCTTTGAGTGGCAGGATAGGATGAACCAGACTCCTTTCAGAATTTGAGCCAATTTTGATTTTCTTTTCTTTTTTTCCAGTGTATGTATATTCTCTCTCTCTCTCTCTCTCTCTCTCTCTCTCTCACACACACACACACACACACACACACACCCCTATCTTTTAGGATCTTTGCAACCTTTTATTTTTAATTACTTGCTAGAAAAGATATTAGTTAAGTCCTTATGCATCTAGCCCTTAAATTTATTGCTATTTCTTCTAAGGAAGAAATGCATATGCAATAATTAATTTTCCTTGACCTTTTACCTCCTTTCAACAAACCTATCACACCGTGGACTATAAACTGCATCACTGTTCTATGAACTACTAAAAAAGAAAGACTTCTGCTTAAACTGTGACATGCCATTATTTATGAAATGTGTCATAAGCTTGGCATAAGTATATTTGAGGAAATGTACATCTTTGCATCAAGGAAATATGGGTCTCCAATTTCTGGACCAGATAGAAGGTTTTATTGTTCTTATTATTTCTGATAATATTTGGGAGTTTCCTTGTGATGCTGATAGCATGGCTAGTGATTATAAATAAGAGGAGGGGTTTATTTTAATTTGGTCATTTAATTAACTTTTTTTTCTTTTTTCAGTCTGGTTTTGGAGATTGAGTCCAGGATTTCACACATTCAAATGATCACTTAACCACTTCCCTGGATCAACCTTTTTCTACTGAATTAGAGATAGTAACAGTGAAATAGATGGAGAGAGATGGAGAGAGTTAAACATCACACTACCATCTGTGGAATGCTTACTGCTCCCATGTCACATTGTTACAGCACAAGGTGAGGTGTGTAGTGATGTGGTGTGACACTTCTGAAATCCTTGGAAGCCTGGAAAGGGCCACCTAGTTGACATCTGTATCAGAGAAGACTTTCTCTGGAGGTGGTGAGGTGATGTTAGGTGGGTAGAGACAGTATTCCAAGCAACCACACAATGTAATGAGACTGAGACCAAACAGAATATTTGACATTGAAGAAGGATCATTCAGGGTGGAGAACAGACTTGAGAAGGTGATGGGGAGAAGTAAGGATGGACAACATGCAAGTCAGAATCAGATCATGAAGATACCCTTTCTTTAATTTGGTAATCTACTCTTGTCCATGGGCCAGTCAACAAGGGTTCAGTGGTTGTCACTGAAAGAAAATCAAGAAACAATGGTTGGTGCAAGGAAAGAAAGTTTAACCTGGTTGAGCACACATGCTACCATGCTCAAAGGCCTGGGATTGAGCCCCATCTCCACCTTCAGGGCGAAAGCTTTGAGAGTGGTGAAACAGTGTTGCAGCTCTTTCTTTCTCTCTCTCTCTCTCTTATCAGATCACTAATCAGCTCTGGCTTATGGTCGTGTGGGGGACTGAACCTGGCCTTTGTAGTCTCAGGCATGAGAGTCTCTTTGCAGAACCATTATGCTATCTAGTCCCACTTTCTTTCTCCATCTCTATCTTCCCTCTCAATTTCTGGCTGTCTCTATCCAATAAATAAATAAGGATAATAAAAAAGAAAATTTATTCAGGTGCTGGCAGCCTGAGGAAATGACAAGACTCATATTTTAAAAACCATAGTATTCCAGGAATCTCTAGAAGGAAGGAGAAGAAGTACTGGATCAGCAGGAGGAAGAAAGGTCTTTCAGTCACACAACTGGTTTCAGTGATCTGATGAATCACTAGGGTGCATTTGCCAGATCAGGGTGAGTTTTTCTTTACAAAACTTGAGACTCATTGCTAAGAAATTTCTGCAAGATAGTTTCCAAAATCTCTCCAGTGGGACTTGATATTTTATTTTCATTTGTTCCTTCCCACTTCCCAGGACTGACTCCTAGCTAAGTAAGACACAGTGCATGAGGGCATTCTTTTTTTTTAAATTTTATTTATTTATTTTCCCTTTTATTGCCCTTGTTGTTTTTTATTGTTGTAGTTATTATTGATGTCGTCATTGTTGGATAGGACAGAGAGAAATGAAGAGAGGAGGGGAAGATAGAGAGGGGGAGAGAAAGATAGACACCTGCAGACCTGCTTCACCGCCTGTGAAGCAGGTGGGGAGCCAGGGGCTTGAACCGGGATCCTTGCACCCGTCCTTGCACTTTGCACCAGGTATGCTTAATCTGCTGTGCTACCGCCTGACTCCTTAGGGCATTCTTTATTGCCCTAAGGACCAAAAGCAAAGGTCCAAAGAGAAGAGTGAGAGATCACGGAAGAAGAAGATGGAGCTCCTAAAATCTATTCATTTTCTACAACTGACTCATTCACATAAGCATGTGATGGAAAGAAGTGTAACAGTAAATGCTTACGTAGTGCCAACTGTATGCTACCTCTGAATGGCTATCACCAAAAGTACCAGACACCCACCACCATCAAACTGCTATTTACTTCCTTGATATGTAATAATTTTTTTTTTTACTTAAGGTAGAGGTCATTAGTCCATTCTTGCTTCATTCCCGTTTTCCAGACATTCTATCAAAAGCACACCTTTTGAAAGAATGCCAGACACCTTCCAGACACCTTCCAGACACCTTTTGAAAGAATGCCAACCTTTTACATTAGCTGAGATATCCGTGACTTCCAAATAGTTAGCCATCTTCATTAAGTGAGAGCAGCATGAAGAAATAGTAGAGGCAAATCTCCAATTTTACTAGTATGAGAAATGGTGTTATTTTTGCTACCTCTGAGTTTTTATGACAATAAAAGACACCTTAGTGTTTTTTTTTTTTCTTTCTCCAGGGTTATCACTGGGGCTTGGTGCTGACATGACAGATCCACTGCTCCTGTGGCCATTTTTTTTAATTTTTTTGGATAGGACAGAGAGAAACTGAGAGGGGAGGGGGAAGATAGAGAGGGAGAGAGATAGACACCTGCAGACCTGCTTCACTGCTTGTGAAGAGTCCACCCCCTCCACCCCCGGAGATGGGGAACTGGGGACTTGAACTGGGATCCTTGAGCAGGTCCTTGCATTTCATACTATGTGTGCTTAACCCGGTCCTCCAACACCCGGTCCTCCCAGCCCGACTGACACTTAATTTTTTTCCCCATGGAGAAGCATCCTGGAAGGCGATCTTGGACTTGAAAGGTAAAAATCCTCACATAATATTTATGTTACAAAATGAGTGTGAATACACAGAAAAAAAATAGGCATTCTAAACTGACCCCACTAATTTGTTTTCTTCTCCCTTGCAAATTTTATTTTGTATATGTCTTCACTTGCATTGACTTTGCTGGAAGCTTTCTTTGAAGCTGAGCCAATAGTTTGCACTATATATTCCGGTTGCATTCAAAGATTCTCTGACAGGATCTAAATCCCACTTCTAAGAGAAGTGATTTTTAACAAGCTAGGGTGCAGAGTTTTCTTGTAAAGAATTGGCTAAGCATGCAGTCATTTTTTTTTTCTAAGTGATAATCTTTTTTCTTTGGGGATAAATTGTGGTATTTTTATTATTTTTTTTCTGAGTATTTTTGTAAACACAATTGCTGATTAGGCTTGAGAATAAGCTTCCAAAATTCCGAGTGCTGACACTGAACTCAAGGGTAACAAAAAGAAACCACCTCACCTAGCCAGTTTCCTGCCTGTTCTTGAGAGCTGATTCTTAATGTCTGGGCATCTTTGCTGACATTAGTGGAAAAAGTGTGGCTGCCTCCATCCTGTTCCATCAAATGTTTATTAGCCCCCCAGTCTGTGAATAAACTAGAGACAGGAGATCACCTTTAGGAATTCACAGCCCTAGGTGCTGGGGCAGCCTGTCGGAGTGAGTGAACTTGGACAGGTAGCATAACTTTATCAGCCTTCATTTTCTCATCTTTACTGTGGGGATCAACAAATTTGTCAGCTACGCCTTGTGGTGACTCCCAATGAGTCCCTTTTATTTAGACACGAGAGACGTTGTGGATTGCTTCTAATCAATAGACTGTGGTCCTGGAGGTGGTGCATGAGGCCATGAAGTGTTGGACTCTGGAGCATGAGGCCCTGTGTTTGAGCCCCGATAGCACGTTTCCCAGAGTGATGTTTGGTTTTCTTTCTTTCTCTACACCCATCTCCTTCATTCATAAATTAACAAAATCATTTCTTTCTTCCTTCCTTCCTCCCTCCCTCCCTCCCTCCCTTCCTTCCTTCCTTCCTTCCTTCCTTCCTTCCTTCCTTCCTTCCTTCCTTCCTCTCTCTCTCTCTCTCTGTTTCTCTCTCTCTCTTTCTTTCTTCCATTAGGGTTATCACTGGGGCTCGGTGAGGGCATTATGAACCCACTGCTCCTGGTGGCCATTTCTCCTCCTCCTTCTTCTTTCTTCTTCTTCTTCTTTTCTTTTTCATTATTCCTTTTTTGCAAAGTTATGACTTCATGCATGTGATATCACTGCTCCTAGGACAACTTCTTCATTCAGACAGAGGTACAGGGAGAGAGAGAGAGAGAGAGAAGAGAAGGAGAGGGGGAGTGGAGGAAGAATGGGGAGAGGGAGGGAGAGGGAGAGAGAAAGACTCCCATGTATGTGGTGTCAGGGTTCAAACCTGTAAGATGTGCGTGGCACAGCTGTACTGAATGAACTGTCTTTCAGGTGCCTGCGACTGCTCCAACTCACCCTTCTCCCCAGGTGCCTGCTTACAAAGACCATAACAGAGGCAGCTGGGTGGTTCTGCACCTGGCTAAGTGTGCATATCACTGTGCACAAGGACCCAGGTTCAAGTCCCCACTCCTCATCTACAAGTTGAACGCTCCATGAGGGGTAAAGCAGGTTTGCAGTTCTATCTCTGTCTCTGTCTCTATCATCTCTATCTATCTCCCCCTCTCTCTCCTCTCAATTTCTCTGTGTCCTAATCAATAAAAAGAAAAAAAAAAAGAAAAAATGGATACCAGGAGCAGTGGATTCATAGTGCCAGCACTGAGCCCCAGAAATAACCTGGTGGTGATTAAAAAAAATAAAAAAATCAAAACAAACAAAAAAGAGCAAGACTGACCTGCTGGTGCCCACTGGGAGACTCCAAACATTCCAGGATCGTCATTTCAGGAACAGCCACATGGCTGCACCCATGCCATTTTTCCTTTTTTTTTTTTTTAATTCTATTTGTGTATTATCATTATTTATTTATTGGAGAGAGACAATCAGAAATTGAAAGGAAAGGGGGAGATAGAGGAGGAGAGACAGAGAGACACCTGCAGACCTGCTTCACCACTTGCAAAGCTTCCACCCACCGTCGCAGGTGGGGACCGGGGGCTCGAATCTGGATCCTTTAACATGTGCGCTCAGCCAGGTGCACCACCACCCGGCCGCTTTTCTCTGATTTTTACTAGATAAGACAGAGAGAAATTGAGAGAGGATAAGGAGGTAGAAAGAGGAAGAGAAAGACAGACACCTGTAGACCTGCTTCACCTCTCATGAAATGTTCTCCCTGCCGGTGTGGAGTGGGGGTTCGAATCCAGGTCTTAGCACTTAGTAATACATGCATTTAACCCCATGCACCATTGCCTGGCCCCAAATTTAACAATATCTTAAAGAAAAAAAAATAAAGACAAGCACAAAGACATTAAAATGTCACCCCTCACTCCCAGATGAGAACTTATTTCATAAGAAGCTGTCTTAAATGGTGACTTCACCATTTTCAGCCGATCTTGGATGGACCATGAAAAATTCATGTTAAGTGAAATAAGTCAGAAACAGAAGGATGAATATGGGATGATCTCACTCTCAGGCAGAAGTTGAAAAGCAAGATCAGAAGAGAAAACACAAGTAGAACCTGAAATGGAATTGTCATATTGCACCAAAATAAAAGACTCTGGTGTCGGTAGTGGGGGAGAATACAGGTCCCAAAAGGATGGCAGAGGACCTAGTGGGAGTGTACTGTTACATGGAAAACTGGGAAATGTTATGCATATACAAACTATTATATTTACTGTCGAATATAAAACATTAATCCCCCAATAAAGAAATAAAAAAAAGAAGCTGTCTTAGCAGGTTGAAAAAGAAAAAAATTGCTTCATGGTGGGAGAGGTCATATTGAATCAGAATAGGAGAGAGACTGACTTCCTCTTAACTGAGAGCACCATTGGATTCTAAGGAATTTGTCAACCACATACATTTTATTTCATTTTTATTACATAGTTTCTTTGTTGGATAGAGACAAGAGAGAAACTGCAAGGGGAAGGGGGAGCTAGACAAGGAGCAAGACACCTGAAGCACTGCCTCAGCGCTCATGAAGCTTCCCCCTCCCTGTGGATGGGGACCAGGGGCTTGAACGTGGATCCTTACAGGTTGTGACACGTGCACTCATCCAGGCATGCCACTTCTCAGCCCCTCAACCACATACATTTCACATGGGGTTTTCAGAAGAACACCTGTGTAGCCCAGAGACATGTACGACCCTTTGTTCCTGATCAGGTGGTCCCAAGGAACTATGTGCTACCTGTATGCTACTTTCCTTTTAAAACCAAATCCAGAAGATTTCCAGACCAGTGGTGGAGGAAACACACAGGTGAGATTAAGGTGGAACCAAGGCGGAGAGCCACAGGTAACATATAGGCTGGAACGGGCTACAGAAAGGACAATGCACATACCAGATTCTGAGTCAAGTTGTCCACCAGGTTCCAGATGCTACCATGATGCCAACCTGACTTCCTTGGGCGGACTACCGTGCCAATGTGTCCTGGAGCCCTGAGTCCCCAAAGCCCCTGCCCCACTAGGGAAAGAGAGAGAGACAGAGAGAGAGAGAGGCTGGGTGTATGGATCCACCTGCAAATACCCATCCATATTCAGTGGAGAAGCAATTATAGAAGTCAGACCTTCCACCTTCTACACCCCATGATGATCCTGGGTCCATGCTCCCAGAAGGATGAAGAATGGGAAGGCTTTCAAGGTGGGGGATGGGATAGGGAGTACTGGTGGTGTGAACTGTGTGGAATTGTACCCCTCTTATCCTATGGTCTTGTCAATATCTCCATTTTATAAATAAAAGAAATTAATACACACACACACACACCAAATCCAGCAGGCTGGGTGTGTGTGTAGGGGAGATAGCATAATGGTTATGTTAAGAGACTTTTGTGCCTGAGGCATCAAAGATCCCAGGTTCAATCCCCAGCACCACCAGAAATTAGAGCAAACTAGTACTCTGGTCAAAATACAACAACCACCACCACCAACAACCAAACACCAGCACCACCAGAAATTAGAGCAAACTAGTACTCTGGTCAAAATATAACAACCCAGCATCACCAGAAATTAGAGCAAACTAGTACTCTGGTCAAAATACAACCACCACCACCAACAACAACCAAATCCAGTGTGCAAACTTGCCTCCTTACTGTCTCTTTGATACTCTTAATGAAGGAAATAAGTGGAGGCCTGACCCCCTGCTCTCACAGAAAGACTTTATCTTGCTGAAACGGACTGAAGGGGACGATGGGAATAAGCAGACCCCTCATCTATACAGGAAGACTTACTCCTGCCTGCACTGGGCACGTCAGACCAGAAATATCTCTGGATGGGTCATAAATCTAAGACCAACAAGCTAGAAATGGCCAATACAATATATAAGGCCCACCCAGCCTGTGCCACATCACTGAGCTTCTCAGCTCGCTCCGATCCCCGGCCAGGGCTCCTCAGCTTCCCCAACTGTGTTAGCTGCGTTTCTCAAGCTCTTCTCCTGTTTCTATGTTAAAATGTTCCTTGGTCTACACACCTGACTCTACTTGCTTCTTTTAGTGTCTCATGTTTTTAACATTTGGTGCTGAAATCTGGGAGGGGCTCTGGATCTAGCCCCTCCCCCTTCATGTATAGCATATTTCTAACACAAAACCCCTCTGTTCTTTGTGACATAATCCAAGAAACCTCGTCTAGGAAGACATAGGCCTCCTGTCAATTTCGATTACATGAGAATTCAAGTACCCGAGCCCGTCATACTATGTGGAGAGGGTGCTCTCAGCTGAATGGTTTGTCTGCCACAAGTTCTTATGTTGAAAGCTAACCCTGGCCTAATGTCTTCTTGGGTCATCCATATTATAGCAGGTGTCAAGATTTCTTTCCTTTTCAAGCTTGAGGTTGAATAATACTCCAGCGTGTGTGTGTGTGTGTGTGTGTGTGTGTGTGTGTGTGTGTGTGTTAGGTCATTTCCTAGTTATTCACTCATCTGTTGGTGGACACTTGGGCTTCCTATTGCTCTTGGCTGTTATATACTCACATGTGCCTTACAAGTTTCTGAGTTGGTGGCAATTTGTTACTCAACAGAAGAGAACCAATGCAGCAATAAAAATGGGGTGAAGATTAAGAAATTAGGGGGGCAGGCAGTGGCTTACCTGGTCCAGGCACACTGCTGTTCTAACAGGCCAAGCTCTTGCACCATCCTGAAACATTTGTTGTTTAATAGAGACAGAGAGACAAAGGGAGAGAGAGGGGGGTAGAGAGAGAGAGAGAGAGAGAGAAAGAGAGAGAGAGAGAGAGAGAGAGAGAGAGAGAGGCTACCACAGCACTGAAGCTTTCTTCAGTGTGGTGGGGCCAAGCTCGAACATGGGCCTCAAAACATGGCAAAAAAAAATGTACACTTTCTGGGGGCTGGGTGGTAGCACAGTGGATTAAGCGCACATAGCGCAAGGACCAAGACCGGCATAAGGATCCCAGTTCCAGCCCCTGATCCCCACCTGTGGTGGGGGTGGGGGGTCGCTTCTCAAGCAGTGAAGCAGCTGCAGGTGTCTATCTTTCTCTCCCTATCTCTCCCTTCTCTTTCAATTTCTCTCTGTCCTATCCAGTAACAATAGTAACAATGGCAACAAAATGAAAAAAATGCCTTCCAGGAGCAGTGGATTCAGAGTGTAGGTGCTGAGCCCCAGTGATAACCCTGGAGGCAAAAAAAAAAATACAGTTTCCAAGTGAGCTGTTTTTTTTCTCTTCTGAGTTAATGTGAGCTGGTTTTGTTCCATATGTAGATGATTAACACAGATCACCTTCTCCAAGTATCAGTGAGGTCTTCTTGCCGTGTATGTGAATGCGTGTGTGTGTGTGTGTGTGTGTGTGTGTGTGTGTGTTGAGGGGAGAACTTTGTCTTTCAGTTTCTGTAAGAAACAGCATGCATCGGATTCTATACTATGCATCTATGCATCCCAGATTCTTGAAATAGTAGCTGGTTGACCATTTATCTGCTTTTATAGGAAGAACAGTCCTTCTTGGGAGGTGTGTATGTGTATGTGTGTGTGTGTGTGTGTGTGTGTAAGTGTGTGTGAGGGGGTGGCCAGAACATTGTTCACTGGCAATAAAACCTTCTTCTGGGTTTGCAGAGTGAAACATTTCCATTTACTCCTGCCTTGAGGGGGCCTAGAGGAAGCCTTTCTGCCAGTTGTTTCAAAGCTATGCAGTGCTGCTCTGAGCTCTGATTTCAGGGGAATCTGGATAGGGAGCCCCAGGGCGAGGCTGAAAAAGCAGGACTGCCCTTGAAAGCAGTGCTGAAGAATTTCCCTTGATGTGAGAGGCTTGCTCTGCCGGTGCCTGCCAGCATTCTGGACTCCCGATTGTGAACTGTGAACGCTGTATAGATCTTTCTCCTCCTCCCCTCCACTGTATTGATCTGCAACTGCTGTGCTCTGGTCTCTCTGTTTTTGAGGGAGGTCAGTTGGCAGGAAAGGCAGCATGGTTGCACTGAAAAGGCACAGGCTGTGTGCTCATCACGTAGTAGCAGAGTGGCCCCAGGAGCAGTTGCTCTCTGAGCCTTGAGCTTGCAATACCTGGAACCCACAGCAGCTCTTGTTTTTCAAGGTTTCTGCTGGAAAGATAAGAAATGATGCACAGCAAGGGTTCAGTGCTAGCTAGTTCCCTCTAGTGGGGTTTCTTGTAATAGCTGTAGCAAAATGGATGAAATTATTTGATAATTTCATTATTTGAAGAAATTATATATATATATATATATATATATATAATTTTAATTATTTATTTATTTTTTACCAGAGCATTGCTCAATTCTAACTTATGGTAGTGTGGAGGATTGAACTTAGGATCTAAGAACTTCAAGCATGAGAGTTTCTTTGCATAAACATTATGCTATCTCCTTCTGCCCAAGGATCTCCTTTTAAATGCCTCCATAACACATGCTGAACAAGGAAGAGTGAGAAAGATGCAACTTAAAGGGGGAAATTGAAGGTCAAGGGAAACATGGAAGGTGCAAAAGAAATAGGGGAGATAGCATAATGGTTATGCAGATGACATGTCTGAGGCTCTGAGGTCCCAGGTTCAATCCCCTTCACCACCATAAGCCAGTGCAGAGCAGTGCTTCGAACTCATTCTCTCTCTCATTAAAAATAAATAAAATATCTTAATTTATCAGAATATATAGGCAAAAGTAAGTGATGCTCAGTGATTAACATTCCTAATCACTAAGATCATCTTCTTTTTCACTTTTTGGCTCAGTTATAAATTTCTAAAAAGTGAGAGATTTCTGGAGACAGGGCTACAGAGCAGCAGCAGCTGTGTTTCTATCTTCTCCTCTCCCTAGTCGACTAGGAACACCAAAGGACATCATCTGGGACTGCAAAAAGACAGGACTAGAACTACTTCAGGAACCCAACAAATCACCGGTGAGTACAAACATTTGTGATTCATGGACAGAGAGGAGCCTAGGGAGAGGTTAAGTGGCTGGTAACAGTCCAGCAGTCCAGCAGTTGAGACACCACCTCCTTTGTTTCACCAACAAAAACACAGCTGAAGGTAGGAGAGGACTCCCCTAAGACTCACCAAATGCAACTGTGAGTCTCCATTGCTATAGCCTTCAATCTGGAGCAGTGGCAGGGAGGCCCTGTGCTGGCACCAGGGGACAGAGAACTAACCAGAAACTCAGGAGAAGATCTATACCTTGGTGGAGTAGCATTGGGGCTGTGAAAGTC
This sequence comes from Erinaceus europaeus, assembly GCF_950295315.1. Classification (NCBI taxonomy): domain Eukaryota; kingdom Metazoa; phylum Chordata; class Mammalia; order Eulipotyphla; family Erinaceidae; genus Erinaceus; species Erinaceus europaeus. Next base: position 175,974,029 of record NC_080164.1, read on the forward strand.
TTTTTGCATAACCACTGGATTATCTCTGCCCCACCCTGCTTTATCTCTTGTTCAGGATTCAGTGATTAAGCTAAGAAGGCTACTTACAGTTTAAAAGCCCTCAGACTCCCATAGCCTACAGGGAAGAAAAAGCACAAAAGAGGCTTTTAAGCCACTGAGCTCTAACTCAGGGATTAAAATAGTATGAAACAACTGTCAGTTTCCACAACTGTGAACTCTTTAAGTACCTTACATAGACACAAGTCAATCCAGGCAAGGGTGACCAGTAATTTGAAAAGTACTGAAGGGGGGACCTCATAACATACTATATAAGATGGTTAAACCAATAAGAAGAAATATTGGAGAAATGAACCAGGACAAGAGTCCAGCTAAAAGTCCCCCAAAGGTTAAAGCATAAAATAATGAGGTCAACATCCAAACACTAGTTAAGGAAATAATAACAAGAGTGAGTAAAGAGTTTGAAAGGAGTGTCGTCAGAAATGCAGAAACAACAAATGAGACTCTGGAAGAAAACACTAGTTACCTCAAGGTTATTAGAGAGCTGAAATCTGAAATAGCTGATTTAAGAACACAACTAGTTGAACAAGCTAAAACAGTATCAGAAAAGGGTAACAAAATAGATGAACTCCAGAAAACAGTACAGGGGAGAGAGAATAGAATCAATGATGTTGAAGACAGAATAAGCAAGATCGAGAATGAATTAAAGACAACTAAAAAGAAGTAAGAGATCTCAAAAAGAGATTAAGAGACACTGAAAACAACAACAGAGACCTATGGGATGACTTCAACAGAAATAATATACGAATTATTGACTTGCCAGAGGAAGAAAGAGAGGAAGGGAAAGAAAGCATTATTCAGGACATAATAGCTGAGAACTTCTCTAGTCTAGACAACATCAAAGACATAAAGGTTCACAAGGCCCAGAGGGTCCCAAACAGACTTAAACCAGACTTAAAGACATCAAGACTCATCATATTGAGAATGGAAAGGAATAAGGATAAAGAAAGGAACCTAAAGGTTGCAATATAAAAACAAAGAGTCACCCACAGAGGAAAACCCTTAAGATTAGCAGCAGACTTCTCCACACAAACACTACAGGCCAGAAGAGAATGGCAAGATACCTATCGAGTGTTCGATGAGAAAGGCTTTCAAACAAGACTACTGTATCCTTATAGACTGTCATTCAGAGTAGATGGAGGCATAAAAACCTTCTCAGACAAGCAACAGTTGAAAGAATCAACTATTACCAAGCCTGCCCTGAAAGAAGTTACGAAAGTTCTCCTATAAACAGTCAGACCACCATAAGTATGCCATCTATCAGAACACTCTAAAAACTACAAGAATGGCATTAACATATCTTTGATATTTGATATCACTAAAAGTCAGTGGTCTGAATTCACCTATTAAACAGCACAGAGTAGGAAGATGGATCAGAAGACACAACCCAACAATATGCTGTCTGAAGGATAACTGCCTAATTCAACAAGATAAACACAGACTCAAAGTGAAAAGATGGAAAACTATCATACAAGCCAATGGCCCACAAAAAAGGGCAGGAACAGCTATTCTCATATCTGACATGATAGACTTTCAAATAAATAAAATTTAAAAAGATAGGGATGGACATTACTTTATGCTCAGAGGATCAGTCAATCAAGAGAACTTAACAGTTACTAACATCTATGCACCCAATGAGAAGCCATCTAAATACATCAAACATCTACTGAAAGAATTATAGCAATATATTAACAGCAACAAAGTCATATTAGGGGACTTCAACACCCCACTCTCTCAGCTTGACAGATCATCCAGGCAGAAAATCAATAAAGACATGAGGGAGCTAAATGAGGAAATAGATAACTATTGAACATTTTCAGAGTCATTCACAACAAGAAACTGGAATATAGATCCAACTCAAGTTCACATGGGTCATTCTTAACGATGGACCATAAGGATGCCACAAAGACAGCATCAGAGAATTCAAGAGCGTTGAAGTCATCCCAAGCATCTTCTCAGACCACAGTAGAATTAAACTAACACTTAACAATCAACAAAAGATTAGTAAGAGTCCCAAAATGTGGAAGTTCAACAGTACACTACTTAACAACTACTGGGTCAAAGAGGAAATAAAGGAAGATACCAGAATGTTTCAAGAGTTCAATGAAAATGACAATACAAGCTATCAAAATATTTGGGACACAACTAATGCAGTACTGAGAGGGAAGTTCATAGACATATAAGCACACATTAGGAAACAAGAAAAAGTACAAATAACCTGATTGCACATCTGAATGACCTAGAAGAAGAACAACAAAGGAACCCTAAATCAACCAGATGGACAGAAATCACTAAAGTTAGGGCAGAATAAATAACATTGAAAATAAAAAACCATATAAAAGATCATTGAAAGTAAATGTTGGTTCTTCAACAGAGTGAACAAAATTAAGAAGCCTTTAGCTAGACTCACACACACACAAAAGTGAGAAGACCCAAACAAATGGATCATAAATGAAAGAGGATATATCACAACAGACACTGCAGAAATTCAACATATCATGCGAGGCTTCTATGAACAACTATATGCCACCAAGCTAGAGAACCTGGAAGAAACAGACAATTTCCTAGATACCTATGCACTTCCAAAATTAAATAAAGAGGAACCAAATAATATCAACAGACCCATCACAGCTAATGTAATTGAAACAGTTATCAAAAACCTTCCCAAGAATAAATGTCCTGGATGGTTTTACAAATGAATTCTACAAAACCTTCAAAGAAGAACTAATACCTCTACTTTTAAAAGTCTTCCAGAAGACTGAAGACACTAGAATACTCCCTTGTAGCATCTATGAAGCCAATATTACTTTGATATTAAAAGCAGACAGGGACACAACTAAAAAATAAAACTGCAGACCAATATCTCTGATAAACATAGATGCTAAAATGAACAAAATTCTAGCCAACTGGATACAGCAGTATATTAAAAATATTGTTCATCATGACCAAGTGGGATTTGTCCCAGGCATGCAAGTTTGGTTTAATATACATAAATCAGTCAATGTGATCTACCACATCAATAAAAGCAAGACCAAAAGCCAGATGGTCATATCAATAGATGCAGAGAAAGCCATAGACAAAATCCAACATCCCGTTATGATGAAAACACTACATAAAATTGGAATAGATGGAAAATTCCTGAAGATAGTGGAGTCTATATATAGCAAACCTACAGCCAATATCATACTCAATAGTGAAAACAGGAAGCATTTCTCTTCAGATCAGGTACTAGACAGGACAGCCCACTATCACCATTACTATTCTACATGGTGTTGGAAGTTCTTTCCATAGCAATAAGGCAAGAGCAAGGAATTTAAAGCATAAAGATTGGAAGAGAAGAAGTCAAACTCTCCCTATTTGCAGATAACATGATAGTGTACATAGAAAAACCTAAAGAATCCAGCAAGAAGCTTTTGGAAATCATCAAGCAATACAGTAAGGTATCAGGCTACAAAATTAATGTTCAAAAGTCAGTGGCATTCCTCAATGCAAACACTAAGATAGACGAAGTTGAAATCCAGAAACCAATTCCTCTTACTATATAAACAAGAAAAAAAAAGAAATATCTAGGAATAAACCTACCAAAGAAGTGAAGCACTTGTATACTGAAAATTATGAGTCACTACTCAAGGAAATTAGAGAAGACACAAAGAAGTGGAAAGATATTCCATGCTCATGGGTTGGAAGAATTAATATCATCAAAATGAATATACTACCCAGAACCATATACAAATTTAATGCTATCCCCATGAAGATCCCAACCACATTTCTTAGGAGAATAGAACAAATGCTACAAATGTTTCTCTGGAACCAGAAAAGACCTGGAATTGCCAAAACAATCTTGAGAAGAAATTAACAGAACTGGAGACATCACACTCCCAGATCTCAAATTGTATTTTATTTTATTTTTTTTAAATTTTTTATTTAAGAAAGGATTAATGAACAAAAACATAAGGTAGGAGGGGTACAACTCCACACAATTCCTACCACCCAATCTCCATAACCCACCCCCTCCCATGATATCTTTCCCATTCTCTATCCCTCTGGGAGCATGGACCCAGGGTCGTTGAGGGTTGCAGAAGGTAGAAGGTCTGGCTTCTGTAATTGCTTCCCCGCTGAACATGGGCGTTGACTGGTCGGTCCATACTCCCAGTCTGCCTCTCTCTTTCCCTAGTAAGGTGTGTCTCTGGGGAAGCTGAGCTCCAGGACACATTTGTGGGGTCTTCAATCCAGGGAAGCCTGGCCAGCATCCTGGTGGCATCTGGAACCTGGTGATTGAAAAGAGAGTTAACATACGAAGCCAAACAATTTGTTGAGCACTCATGGATCTCAAGCTTGGAATAGTGGAGAGGAAGTGTTAGGGAGGTACTCACTGCAAACTCTAGTGTACTTCTGCTTTCAGGTATATATTTTGCAGTAGTTTATGGGTTTGTGTGAACATAAGCTCTCTCTCACAGAAACTGGTGTATATCTAGGTTATGGAACTTTGTTAGAAAATGAACTACCTGAGATGAAATTAGAGTGTACTATAAAAGGAAAGGTCTCACCCGAGTAGTGAAGCTGAAGGGTTGTCATTCCACACGTGAAGTCTCTGGACAGTCTGAGGTGAAGCATGTTGAGGTGGCAATCGTTGCGTTGGTTAGGTTGTGATCGGCGGATGCAATATTATTTGGTTTGGATTGGGAGATGCATACGGGAAAGTGGGCCCTATCCAAGGGTTCCAGGACTGGGGGAAGTAGGGGCTCTATAGTGGAGATGTGAGGTTCCTGCTGTCTTAGGGTTCAAAAAGACAATCGATAGTTAATGTTATCATCACATTATTTGTTAATTGGGTTAGCTTTGAAAAGTCCCTTTGTTATGGTTTGCTGTACAGTACCCAGTATCTTGTATATAGCTGTGCTATTGGATGCTTCTAATCTACTTGGTCTACGCTTTTCACAAACTGAATATTTTTAATATATAGGCTGTGTATTTGATATGCAGACTCTCTCAAAATCCTAGACCAAATTGTATTTTATAAGACCATTGTCATCAAAACTGCTTGGCACTGGAATATGAATCAACACACTGACCAGTGGAATAGAATTGAGAGCCCAGAAGTAAGCTCCCACACCTATGGACATCTAATCTTTGACAAAGTTTCCCAGACTATTAAATGGGGAAAGCAGAGTCTCTTTCAACATATCATATTGGAAAAAATGGGTTGAAACATGCAGAAGAATGAAACTGAACCACTATATTTCACCAAATACAAAAGTAAATTCCAAGTGGATCAAGGACTTGGATGTTAGACCAGAAACTAGCAGCTACTTATAGGAAAATATAGGCAGAACTTTTTTCCACATAAATTTGAAAGATATCTTCAATGAAACAAATCCAATTACAAAGAAAACTAATGCATGTATCAACTGTTGGAACTACATCAAATTAAAAGGCTTCTGCACAGTGAAAGAAACCACTACCCAAATCAATTGACCCCTCACAGAATGGGAGAAGATCTTTACATGCCATACATCAGGCAAGAAGCTAATAACCAGAATATATAAAGTACATGCCAAACTCAACAACAAGGAAACAAATAACCCCATCCAAAAACAAGGAGAGGACATGGACAGAATAGTCACCACAGAAGAGATACAAAAGGCTGAGAAACACATGAAAAAATGTTCTAAGTCTTTGATTGTCAGAGAAATTCAAATAAAGACAACAATAAGATACAACTTCACTCATGTGAGAATGTCATACACCAGAAAAGGTAGCAGCACCAAATGTTGGAGAGCTTGTGGGGCCAAAGGAACCCTGTTGCATTGCTGGTGGGAGTGTAAATTGGTCCAACTTTTGTGGAGAACAGTGTGGAGAACTCTCAGAAGGCTAGAAATGGACCTACCCTATCACCCTGCAAGACCTCTCCAGGGGATATATGCTAAGGAACCCAACACACCCATCCAAAAAATATGTGTACATGTAGGTTCTTAACAGCACAATCTGTAACAGCCAAAACCTGGAAGCAACCCAGGTGTCCAACAGCAGATAAATGGCTGAGCAAGTTGTAGTATATATACACAATGGAATACTACTCAGCTATTGAAAATGGTGACTTCACCATTTTCAGCTGATCTTGGATGGACCTTGAAAAATTCATGTTAAGTGAAATAAGTCAGAAACAGAAGGATGAATATGGGATAATCTCACTCTTAGGTAGAAGTTGAAAAGACAAGATCAGAAGAGAAAGCACAAATTGAACCTGAACTGGAATTGGCGTATTGCACCAAAGTAAAAGACTCTTGGGTGGGTGGGGCAGGAGAATACAGGTCCAAAAAGGATGATAGAGGATCTAGTGGGGGGCTGTATTGTTATATGCAAAACCGGGAAATGTTATGCATGTACAAACTATTATATTTATTGTTGAATGTAAAACATTCATTCCCTAATAAAGAAATTTAATTCTAAAAAGCAATAGTCATTATTAACATATTTATAAGGTGTTCAACTTATCTCAGTTAGACATATCTATAAGGTGTTCAACTTTTCTCAGTTATCCTGGGTCTTTCTTGGATATAGAATAAAAAATTTCATACTCCAAGAATCCCTCTAGTCTTGGGAAAATCAGGACAACAGGTCCCCATTTCCATTTTAATTTGAACCAAATGTCCTGCCCCTTTTCTGTTCAGTCTCCTATATGTGTTGACAAGTTAGTAAGATCTTGTTAATTCTTGTCAACTGATTGAGGTGGTTTATCTGTTCTGGTTCCAAGGAAGAAAGTGTGTGTGTGGGGGGGTCACAATCTGAAGACCCTGTGACAACCAAGGAGTCAGTCAGGATTCTTTCCTGTCTCTTGTTTCTGCTTCTAGTTAACTGCTGAGCTTTGGAAAATATCACAGAGCTTTTGCAGGATGGGCCCATTGATTGGTTTAATCGATTCACTGAATTTCTGAAAGTTAGGTCTAAGTTAAAGACATGGATTAGAAATGTCTCCAACATGTAATATAGATTGATTGATCTGAAAATTAAAAAATAATAAAAAACTAGTGTAAATAAGATGCCTGATTTTATTATTCTTGGCAGGCACATGCTATTGTCTATAAGTGCTCCAGGAGCAGAGTGATGCCTAAACTTAGCTTTAGCTACCCAGACCACTTTTTTTTTGTCTTTTTAAATTTATTTATAAAATGGAAATATTGACAAGACCATAGGATAAGAAAGGTAAAGGCCCACACAATTCCTGTCACCGGAACTCTGTATCCATCCCCTCCCTTGACAGCTTTCCTATTCTTTATCCCTCTGGGAGTATGGACCCAGGATCATTATGGGGTACAGAAGGTAGAAGTTCTGGCTTCTGTAATTGCTTCCCTGCTGAGCATGGGCCTTGACAGGCGGATCCATACTCTTAGTCTGTCTCTCTCTTTCCCTAGTGGGACAGGGATCTGGGGAGGTGAGGTTCCAGAACACATTGGTGGGGTCATTTGCTCAGGGAAGTCTGGTTGGCATCATCATAGCATCTGGAACCTAGTGGCTGAAAAAGAGTTAACATATAAAGCAGAACAAATTGTTGACTAATCATGTACCTAAAGGCAAGAGTATTTCAGATGAAGACTTGAGGGTCTTCATTTTGGGATAAGCTGGTAGGTCTACTTTAGGTATATTCCAAGGGGCTCATGACTTTATTAAGTTTTTGCCTGAGCCTGACATCTAATATGCAGGTGGACCTAAGTTATTGTCCAGGGACATGGTGTCATAGTTGGAAAAAGGACTAGAAAGCTGGATCAAGGAAGAGAGTAGCTTTCAAATATGGGAAAAGTATATGAATATTGTTAACTATAAACCTCATTGATTTGACCTGGACCACTATGACTAAGCAGTAGGACAATAGACTTCTAAGCAGTCAAGGTGGGGGGGGAGGCAACTGAGTAGACTATATTCAAGTCATTTCAGTAACTAAAGATAGATTACACAGGTCCTTACTCTTTGTCTATAGAGTGTTGTTTGACATGTAATTTAAAGATCTATGTTTAAGCTCTCAACAATTTACAAGTGGGTAGTGTGGGTATTACTGGAAGGCAATCAACAGAAGAGACAGATATCCATATACCCACAATTACAGGAAATACGATCTAATGGTATTTTTTAAAATTTTATTCATAAAAAGGAAACACTGAAAAAACCATAGGAGAAGAGAGGTATGACTCCACACAATTCCCACTTCCAGAACTCTGTATCCCATCCCCTCCCCTGATAGCTTTCCTATTCTTTATCCCTCTGGAAGTATGGACCCAAAGTCATTGTGGGATACAGAAGGTGGAAGGTCTGGCTTCTGTAATTGCTTCCCTGCTGAACATGGGCATTAACAGGTCGATCCATACTCCCAGCTTGCTTCTCTGTTTCCCTAGTGGGGCAGGGTTCTGGGGAAGCAGGGCTCTAGGACACATGATGGGGTTGTTTGTCTAGGCAAGTCTGGTTGGCATCACAATAGCATCTGGAACCTGGTGGCTGAAAAGAGAGTTAACGTATAAAGCCAAGCAAGTTGTTGACTAATCATGAGCCTAAAGGCAGTAGTAGTGCAGATGAAGAGCTGTGTGTGTGTGTGTGTGGGGGGCTCTGTTTTGTAGATAGCTAGTAGGCATATTTTAGTTATATTCCAAAGGGCCTGTGGCTATACTAGTTTGTTATTTTTTCCTTGAGCCTGAAATTTGATATACAGGTGGATCCTAGTTATTGTCTGGGGAGATGATGTCATGGATAGTAAAAGGACTAGAAAGCTGGATCAGGGAAGAGAGTAGCTCCCAAATATGGTAAAGGTGTATAAATATTGGATCAACAATTTTAGAGAATGTTCCATCCTCTGAAGGAAGACTGGACAACATACTCTATGAGGAAGATGGGTCCTGAAATTGGAGCAGCTTGGAATGTTCCTACTTATGAACACAAAACTCAGATCTACAGGGATGCAGAGGTCACATAGGCTCCTAAGCTGAATATGGGTCCCAGATCATATCAAATTGATGGGGTTTACAGTCAACAATATTTAGACTTAATGGTATTTATATACTTTTCTCGTGTTTGGAAACTACTCTCTCCCCTAGTCCAGTTTCTAGCAATATTCTCATCTCTGACACCATCTTCATAGACACTATTTTTCAGCCCACTTGCAAGTTAGCTATCAGGCCCAGGCAAAAATTACTAAAGTCATGGACCCTTTGTAACATACCTAAGAGAGTCTTCCTAGCTTCTTCCCACAGGACAATCCCTGATTTCATCTCCTCTATTCCTCCTTTGGGTTCCTATTTATTAAGCAATTTGTCTTGCTTTACATCTTACTGCCTTTCAGCCATGAAGTTGAATATGCTATAATGATTCCCTACTGACTTCCTTGGACAGATGATATTACGTGTGTCACAGAATCTCCCCTCTCTAGAGCTCTACTACACTAGGAAAAGATAGAAACAGGCTAGGAGTATGGATCAACCTCCCACTGTCCATGTCCAGTGGAGTAGCAGTTACAGAAGCCAGACCTTCCATTTTCTGTACCTCATAAAATTTTTTGGTCCATAATAAAAGATAAAGAATAGGGAATTTTACAATGGAGGGGATGGGACATGGAACTCTGGTGGTGGGAAGTGTATGGAATTGTACTCCTGTTATTTTATAATTTTGTTAATCATTATTAAATCACTAATCAATTATTTTAAAGAAAATCTACAATAGAAAAGAAGAAGAAAATATGATAGCTTGGGGTCATTTCATAGTTCAAATATATATTTACTTTATTTATTTATTCATTAATTTTAACAGAGCATTGCTCAGCCTTTCCTTATGGTGGTACAGGGGTTTGAACATGGGATTTTGGAGCCTCATACATGAGAGTCTCTTTGGATAACTAATATGCTGTCTCCCCTGCTCTTTATATCATCATCATCACCATCATCATTACAATCACTATTATTATTATCATTGTTATTTTCAATCATCGCACAGCTTAGTTCTAGCTATTGGTGGTATTGAGGATTGAACCTATGAATTCTCACTTGCAAGTCCTGTGTGCTAGTACCCCAGCTCTGGGGTCATTTTTTTGGAGATGTACAATGGCATAGACTCTGATAAGACCTGAGAATGTGGGGATTCCAATCACCATGAAGCTGTTGATCAGACAGGATTGAGCACCAGGGAGGAGGAGACTCTAGACCTGAGCAGCTGAAGGCCAGATGCTGGCCCGTTCTCTCTGAAGTCTCCTAGAGATGGCCAAGTGGTCTCCCCCTGTTTCTACTTTGACTCTGTACCCTTCTTCCCCAAACCACTGTGGCACATAGAACTGAACTGATGTGTCGTCAAAGTTCAGCGTGCCAGTATGCTGGGCTTTGTGGTGGGAGACAGACGATCAGGGACACAAGGTTGAGCGGAGAAGCAGTATTTCTTTATTCATGAGCGAATGGTTCAAAAAACTAATCTAATCTAATCACAACTCAAATTTGTCCTGCATCCTTCTCCTCCGGCAGCAGCGTCAGGAATCAAGAAGTACATAGGATAGGGGGCGGGGAGAAGCAAGAAGCGTGAAAAGGCAAAGACTAAACCAAAATCTCCCAGAGGCAGGGGGAGTGAGACCAAACCAATGTAACAGAATGACCATGTAAATAGACCACAAAGTCAAGCAGTGTAACAGAAGGGATCCCAGAAGCAGAACTAGAAGCGTACCAACAATTCCTCCTTTTCTTTTTAACTAATTGACCATAGTATCAGGAGAGTGGAGTGAACAGAAACCTATATAGTACAGGCATTAAAAAAAAAAAAAAACTGGCACAAACATGGAGGAACAAGTTAGCGAGCAACAAGAACCAGTGTGATGCCAAGGGAAGGCCTGAGGGGGGCGTTTCTTGCCTCTTTGGGTGTCTCTTATCAAACTAAAGGAATTTCCTGCCTCTGTGGGCTTTTTTTTGCCTCAACGGGCATTTCCTGACTCTGTGGGCATTACCTAGCAAGGAGGGAGGGTATGGCCTATAGAGTCCCAAGGCAGCTGGCTGCAGTCAGTCTTTGAGAAACCCAGCAGCATAAAGGGAAGCTACTGTAGAGTTGTGTACCAGTAAGTCCAATAGAAGTGCCAGTTCAAAGCAGATGTCCACTGAAGAATTGCTGGGGTGTGAATTGTTGCATGAGGAAGGTCAGCCACTGGAATTCCACTTCTCTGTAGACAGTGAGCTGGAACCACCAAAACATGACAGGCAAAGCAGAAGCAGGAAGGGCAGACAGGCAGTAAAATGTTCTGTCCTTGGAGTCTGTGAATCAGGTTCTTCAGATCCTGTCAGGTGACATCTAGGGTTCCGGGGGGTGTGCTACTGTAGTCCTGCCATCTAGTGGGTGATGTCAGAGTGTGGAGGGGTCCAGATGGTTTTTCCCGGGATTCCTGTGAAAGAAACACAAACAATCTGCTTCTCGTGTTTAGCAGGGCATCTGATTTGAATTTTTTATAGAAAAAGAGGTTTGGTGCCTTAGCCAACTGAGTATTGGGGGATGTATCTTCCCTATTTATTATTATTATTATTATTTACTTAATTGAGCCTAGGCATTTGGCAGGCCTTCTCAACAGCCATTTGTCTTTGGGGGTAGTAAGAGATGTCCGTGGCATGGGTGATGTTATAAAGGGAAATATCTTTAAATTGTTGGCTGACAAAGGCAGGCCTATAGTGGCAAGACGAGATACATCAGTTAAGTGTAGAAGAATATGTGAATGTTGCTAATTCACATAAGTTGTATATGGAAGAACTTTTTATAGTTTAATACCTTACCATATGAACAGATGATTCTCATATGAAGGCTTGATAGCTGTAATCACTTATTTGTGAAAAAAATAAAACTTGTAACAAGTTAGAGGTTTACTATAATTGATACCTCGATGATTATAATTGGTTTAAATATCTTTATGATTTTGTTTAAAGGTCATCTAATGTTACCTCTTGTAGCAGTCTCTACAGCAGGATCTTTAGACCAATTTTAGTTAAAATACATATTTTGATTTTTTAACTATTTTTACTTTGGACTATAAACAGACTCAGGTTACTTAGAGAGTTAAGGCATGTTAGTGACAATGGTTTTAACATTTACAGATTGATGCCAGATGTGTTGTGGATTAATTTCCACAAGATAGTTTACAGGGGACTTTGGGAGGCATGGACGTTTTAGAGAGGAAGCTAGTAAAGCACTGGAGAAAATGAGGGAGTACTAAACACATCAAGTAACTGTAACCACCGATGACCTATAATAACCATGCCTTGCTTTTCCCACCCAGAGCAAGAACAACCATTCAATATTAATACTTTCCAATGTGGAAAGTAATCCTTTTTGGGGCTGATGGCATTTCGGATGCCATGATGCAGCTGTGTCACCAAACTCATTTAGGCGGGAGCATGTGTACTATGACTTTGCCAGAAGCCCCGGGCAAACCACAGTCGTATCAGAGGGAGAGGGACTAAATTGCAGACCTGAGCATATCCAACAATTTTCCCCAATGCCTTGTCTGATCTGATGGCACTCAACTGGGTTTTCAGTTTATCTGTGGAGTTGTACAGTGCTGGGTAGGATTCTAGATTTTAGGGGAGTGTCTCACTATGACCTGATCATAGATCCCTTTCCTGTTGTCTTAATTTTCCACTTTCCACTCATCCTCTGATAATCTGATTCCTCTGCCTGCCTAGCAAATACTTGCTCAATATTACAACCCAGCTCTTCTGAGTTTTCTCCAAGTAATATGATTCATAAGTTCACTGTTTATGTCTCTTTGCTTCTTCCATTGCATTGAGGGCCAGCTTCTCTTTTCTTAGGAGAGAGAAGGTTAATACAATAAATTTTTGTGAGTTTGCTGTTTTTTTTATCTGTTCTCTGTCACACTTAGTCAGCCCAATATGATATGGAAGCGGCTATCAAGAGCACATACATGAATGGGCTCGGCTGTTTCTCAATATGATTTTATTTCAGGACACTTTATTTCAGGCTTTTATTTAGAATTCCATGTAACTTTTCATGCATCAAAAATACTCTTAAAACTTAAAAAAATATATTTAAGAATATAAATATTCCCCCACCTCCAGGGGGAAACTTCACAAGTGGTGAAGCAGTGCTGTAGACGTCTCTCTCTTTTTTCTCTAATTTTTTTTTTGCTTATTATCTTTATTTATTTGATAGAAACAGGCAGAAATCAAAAGGAAGGGGGATATAGAGAGGGAGAGAAACAGAGAGACACCTGCAGCTCTGCCTCACCACTTGTGAAGCTTTCCCCTTTCATCTGGGGAGTGGGGGCATGAACCTGGGTCCTTGAGCATTGCATCATGTGCACTCAACCAGGTGTAGCACCACCCAGTCCCATAGTGTCTCTTTCTCTCTTCCTCACCTCTTGATTTTGCTCTCCATCTGTCCAATAAGTAAATAAATAAATAAATAAATAAATAAATGCAATACAAATGAGGGCTGGGGAGATAGCCTAATGGTTCTGCAAATGACTTACATGCTGAGGCTCTGTGGTCCCAGGCTTAATCCCCAGTGCCACTATAAGCCAGAGATGAGCAGTGCTCTGATAAAATAATAATAATTAAAAATAATAATACAAACATTATTTTTAACTTGTAGACTACAGTCAAGTAGGCAGTGGGTTAAACTTGCTCTTTGAACTGACACACTTTAATGATAGCCCTTTTTTTGTCACTACTAGGCTACCCTATCATCTGGGACTCTAGTCAGGGAATCATGGGATCCCCACATAGATATGAAGGGCTAACAGATGCCTATCTCCACCATCACTGGTCATCTCCATTAGGAACAGCATCGTGGACTCACTTCTTCTAGCGTTTGCCCTTCTTCCATAGCCAGTCAACAGCATCAGGTTGAAAGCTGTCAGGAGCTGCTTGTTGCTGGCTTTGAAAGTGACTGGGATCCATGTGGATTCAGTCGGCTAGGAAGGATCGTCAGTTTCCCCAATGAATGGGTACTCACGGGATGCACCATGAGAAGGTCGATCCAATGCATCCCGTGGACTCACTTGTGGGCCTCTACAGGACCTTGTCCTCAATGTAGAACAATAATGGTAGAAACTGCCCCACTCTCTGAAGAGAGGCTAGGTTAACATACACTGCCACTCGAGGAAGACAAGTCCTACAATCAGTGCAGCCTAGAATGTTCCTATGGCCATGGACTGTGAGCTCTGACCTACAGAGATGCAGAGGTTACATAGGCTCCTGTGCTAAATATGAATAGATATGGGCCCTAGGACAGATTGATGGGGTTGACAGTTAATGGCATTTATATGCTTTTTTTTTTTTTTTTTAATTTGGGAGCTTCTCTCTGCCCTTATCCAGCTTCTTAGTCCTTTTTCCAACTATGACAACAGCTTCCCAGACAATACTGTTAGCCTACTTGCATGTTAGCTGTAGGGCTTAGGCAAAAATTAGTAAAGTCATGGGTCCCTTAGAATACACCTAAAATAGACTTTGTAGCTTTTTCCAACATGAAGACCTCAAATATCATTTGTTATATTCTTGCCTTTAGGTTCCTGATTATTAAACATTTTTTTCTGTTTTATATATTATATATATGTATATCTATCTATCTATCTATCTATCTATCTATCTATCTATCTATCTATTTGTCCAGCCTCCCTTCAGAGGATGGAACATTCTCTCTTTTTAATTTGTTTTTATTATTTATTCTCCCTTTTGTTGCCCTTGTTGTTTTTCTGCTTTATATCTTAATGATTTTCAGCCACCAAGTTGTAGATGCTACCATGACGCAACCTGACGTCCCTGGGCAGACAACTTCACCAATGTGTCTGATATTTCAGTCAGTCAGCATAAAAATAATACTGAAATAGGGAACTTGATTTGACAATATGAAGGACATTCAAGGCACCATGGTCTTCGACTTTGAAAGTTCTGGTAAGGTGAAAATTACCAGAAATAATGTTCCAAGTCGTGGCAAATGCAGCTATTTTTCCAAGTAAAAAATGGCTAAAAACAGGGTGAAATTTTACTTACAGGCTACAGACTTTTAATCAACAGTAAGTAGTAAGTGCTAGAATGGGCTGTCAAAAGACATAGCAATAGCGATGAGACGGAAATGGGAATTCAAGGAGTGAACATGACTCTGAACAAAAGACCTACAGCCCCAGCTACTGAGAAATTTCTGATGGAAACACATGGAACTGTAGTGGTAACCCCTTTCTCCTCTTGTCAACTTTTATCAGACGCCTACATCTGTTGCTACACATTGCAATGTCTGTTGTGTTATCCATCTAATTACCTATCTATCTCTTCAATATCTACTTTATGGCTTATCTAATTATTTCCTTTACCATATTGAAAAGAATTTGAGGTGAGAGTTCCCTTTTGTGTGGTTGATTTTATATCCTGAGTGGAATAGATGGTTACTCTAAAATCACATCTGGTTGTGGACTATAGAAGTGCTCTAACTGGGCTCTGTCAATGTACAGCAGGACTTGGCTTCCTTTTTCCTTTTGGGTAATATCTTCTTTTATTGAAATTAAGAAAAATCTTCTTTTAGTAAACAAATAATTTGAGCCAAAGTCGGAATTTTCAGTTTCAAATAGCCCAATGACCCTTCATCAACCGAGATAGGAATTTCCTTTGGCTGCCAATACTTTATCCACTGTGTCACCTTCTGGACCATTACAGAACTAACTTCCTTCCTTCCTTCCTTCCTTCCTTCCTTCCTTCCTTCCTTCCTTCCTTCCTTCCTTCCTTTCCTTCTTTCTTTCTCTCCCTTCTTTCCTTTCCCCTTTTTCCCTTCTTCCCTTCCTCTTTTTCCCTTCTTCCCTTCCTTCCTTTCTTTTTCCTTTTAAAAACATTTCATTCTTTGTTTTTTATTATGTATCTATTTTATTTGTTGACTAGAGACAAAGAGAAATTAAGAGGGACAAGGGAGATAGAGAGGGAGAGAGATAGAGACACCTGCAGCCCTACTTCACCACTTGTGAAGCTTCTTCCTGCAGATGGAGATTGGTGACTTGAACTTGTGCTCTTATGCACTGTAACATGTGTGCTCAACCAGGTGCTCCTCTGCCCAGCCCCTCCGAGCTTTTCCACATTCATCTTTATTCATGAGAACAGCCAAGATGTCTGTCTTTGTAGGGCTGCATACAGGCTGTCCAGTGTGGTGAGGAAGTGAGTTCAAGGTGCAGAGGAGGGAGGACAC
This sequence comes from Erinaceus europaeus, assembly GCF_950295315.1. Taxonomy (NCBI): domain Eukaryota; kingdom Metazoa; phylum Chordata; class Mammalia; order Eulipotyphla; family Erinaceidae; genus Erinaceus; species Erinaceus europaeus. The sequence continues at coordinate 175,990,271 of NC_080164.1, forward strand.
TATAATTCTGTCTTCTGGAAAGGAGAAAGATGGTTCCTCAGAGGCTGTGACATCAAAGCTGGGATGTGCAGTATGTTTAGGATCCAGTCCAGGAAAGACCAGTGGGGAGGGAGAAAGAAGGAGGTGAGGGACTTGGAGTACTCATTCAGGTACTTTGTGAGGCACTGGGAACATAAAAGGTGGTATACCTCAAGCCTGCCTATGGGAGCAACATTTCAACTAGGCTGACAGGAGTGAAGGAATCAGAGAACAGGGCTACCAGCGCTAAGCTGCAATTGTTCTCTGTTTGCTGATGGGAGGCCCAACCAGAAATGCTCCACAGGTTTGCAACAGAGAAGCAAGTGTATCTGCAAAATGATCATTAGCAAGAGGGCTCAGCCAGCCCCTTCCTGCAGCCTGTGTGACAGAGTCTAGGAAGGCCGTGGGAGGAAGAGAGTAGGCAGAGAAGGCAAGATGCTGGAGGTGAACACTGACATTTGGGGCTCTTATTAGTATAATAGCGCTTTATTTCTCCCCCTTCTCCTCTTTCTCCTTCTTCTTTTAAGATCTATAGATACCAAATAAGTATTTTTTCCACTAGGTTTATTATTATTCTTTTTAAAAAATATATTTATTTACTTATTCCCTTTTGTTGCCCTTATTGTTTCATTGTTGTAGTTATTATTGATATTGTCATTGTTGGATAGGATAGAGAGAAATGGAGAGAGGAGGGGAAGGCAGAGAGGGGGAGAGAAAGATAGACACCTGCAGACCTGCTTCACCTCTGTGAAGCAACTCCCCTGCAGGTGGGGAGCCTGGGACTCGAACTGGGATCCTTAAGTTGGCCATTGCACTTTGCACCATGTGTGCTTAACCTGCTGCACTACTGCCCGACTCCCAGTTTATTACTATTCTTTAAAAATATATTTAATTTTCTTTATTTTAATGAGAGAGCTACAGAAAGAAACACACACAGAGACAGAGATAGATGGACGAGAGAGAGAGAGAGAGAGAGAGAGAGAGAGAGAGAGAGAGAGAGAGAAGAACACCAGACCATTGCTCAGCTCTGGTTTATGGTGATGTTGGGGGATTGAACCTTTGACTTTAGAGCCTTAGGCATGAGAGTCTTTTTGCATAACTGTTATGCTGTCTCCACTGCCTAGTATTTTATTTCTACAGGTCTGGTGATGATAATATTACTCACCCTCTTATACTTTCGGTGGGAAGGGGGAATATATCTAATTATATTTTCTTCCCCCACCCTCCTTCATTGTCAGTGGATGTGTAACACAACAGCATACACACTGTCTCCAGAACAATCCTATCAGGTCGACACTACCTAGAGAAAACACACATTTTCCACCTATAGGAAATTAGGCTCAACTGAGGGTCCAGAAGTGGGAACCTCCCTTCTCCAATATTCTCTCCCAGTTCCTGTTCACCCACCATTCAGGGTTCTGCTTCAATCCCATTGCTCAAACAGCCTTATTCTTCCCCTGGATCTCCAGCACTCTCCTTTGGACTGGTAGTGAAACTGTTCTTCTGGTTTGTAGTCCTGTTTTTCTGTGGCAGCAAATCAAATGTCTACACCCTTGCTTAAAGCTGTACACACACACACACACACACACACACTCTCTCTCTCTCTCTCTCTCTCTCTCTCTCTCTCTCTCTCTCACACACTCATTATCTCAAAGTGTCTCCCAGGGAGAACCACTTTCCCAGCAGGAACAAGTATTTGCTGACACTCCCTGTTATTGAGGTGGGTCCATTAGCAAGGTTGGAGCACGAGAAGGGGAAGAAAAAACAAGATGAACTATTAGGTAAGAAGCAACACTTGTGTTTTCCTGCTGAAAGACACCAGAAACTGTTCTGATGGTGATGAAGGTAAAAATGCGTCTTACTTGGCAGAAAACCATCTCGTGAGACATGCAGAATCAACTTTGATGGCCTCCAGCTTACCTAATAAATTTTTCTTCAATTTTATTTTCTCTTGGTAGCCATCATAATGGAAGGGCTGCAAACATTATCTTTCAGAGGATCTGAGGCAAAAAAAAAAAAAAAAGGGGGAGAATTACATTGGTTAGATCCGCTCAGGAGCTTTGAGTTCAGGAGCACAGGAAGCTAGTTAGGTTGTAATTAAAACAGCTACCTACCTTGGCATAGTGGCAAATGTCAGATTGGGTGGGTTTGAATACTGGTTCCAAATATAGCTCTATGACCTCTAGGAGATTTTTTTTTTTGGGGGGAGATTTTTTTTTTAACTCTCTGGGTCCCACTGTTCTTATCTTAATATGTTTTTAATGGGGTGGGCTAGATAGCCTAATGGTTATGCAAAGAGACTATTATGCTTGAGGCTCCAAAGTGCTGAGCAGTGCTTTGAGGCATGGGAGTGGGGATGTAACTTTCTACAAAACAAGGTTATGGCAGGTTTTAAGAGATATTATTGGGGCTGACCACCTGGTTGAGCACACATGCTACAGTGCTTAAGAACCTGGGTTCAAGCCCTCATTCCCCACCTGCAGGGAGAAAACTTAACAAGCTGGTTAGCAGGGCTGCAGGCCTCTCTTACTCTCTCTCCCTTTCTCCACTTTCTCTCATTTTCTCTTTGTCTCTATCAAACGTAAGTAAAAAACATTTAAAATAGATATGCATGTGAAACTGCCAGTTTTAATAGGCTTTAAAAATAGGATGAACAGTTACTTTCATTACTCATCACTGACTACCAAAGGGTAATGTATCATTAAGACAATTAAAAGATGAAGTGTGATGAGAAGGTAAGTGGTGACTACAGGAGTGGCACACCAGGGTAAGTGCACATGGTACTAAGTACAAGGATCCTGGTTCAAGCCCCCCACTCCCTGCCTATAGTGGGAGTGCTTCAGGAGCAGTGAAGCTGGTCTGCAGGTGCTTTTCTTTTTCCCTTTCTGTCCCCGTGCACCTCTGCATTTCTTTCTGTTCTATTTAATAATTTAATAATGATCGACAAGACCATTGGATAGGAGGAGTACAATTCCACACAATTCCCATAACCAGAGTTCCACATCCCATCCTCTCCATTGGAAGCTTTCCTAATTTTTTTTTTAATTCCTCTGGGAGTATGGACTCAGAATCATTATGGGGTGCAGAAGGTGGGAGGTCTGGCTTCTGTAATTGCTTCTCTGCTGAACATGGGCATCGACAGGTCAATCCATGCTCCCAGACTGTTTCTGTCTTTCCTTAGTGGGGCAGAGCTCTGGGAAGGTGTAATTCCAGGACATATTAGTGAAATTGTCTGCCCAGGGAAGTCAAGTTGGTATCATGGTAGCATCTGCAACTTGGTGGCTGAAAAAGCATTAAGACATAAAGTAGAACAAATTGTTTAATAATCAGGAACCTAAAGGCAAGAATATAGCAGATGAGATTTGGGGTTTCCATTTTGGAAAAAGTCAGTAGGTCTACTTTGGGTATATTCCAAGGGGTCCCATGACTTTACTAATTTTTGCCTGAGCCTGACAGCTAACATGCAGGTGGCCTAAAGGTATTGTCTGGGGAGATGGTGTCAGAGTTGGAAATAGGAATAGAAAGCTGGATCAAGGCAGAGACTAGCTCCTAAATATGGGAAAAGTATATAAATTTCTTTAACTGTAAATCCCATCCAGGTTTCTTTGAGTGGCAACCTATTAAAGGTTTATCCAGTATAAAGTGTCAGAAATATTACAAGTATTTCAAAACAAAAATAATCTTCACAGTTGAGCAGGTGCAAAGGACTTGTGGAGATAGGAATTCTCTGTGAATTCCAGGGCACCTAAGGCCTCCTCCCTCGCCTTATGTCGTGCTATAGCTTAAAAGAGTTCTTTCCCCGTGAGAGCTCTTCATTAAAATGGTGCAAAATTCAGAAGGCATCCAAATGACAAAATGAAAAAGGGAGCATTTTGGTAAATGACAGTTCTTTTAACCTCCCCAAGCGTATGCAATTTTGTTTGATTTCAGTGTAAAGGTGCTTGTTTTAGAATAAAGATGTTTGTCTCGTCACATCCCTGGAAGAATGAAGACTGTAGGGAGGTTGATTGTGTCTCTCTCTCATCTCCAACCCGGCTCCTCCCCAAATGTAAAAGGCAGTTACCTCAATAAGCGTGGTCTGTTTCTTTGCTGAGTGTTTACCATTTTGCCATTGCTGGAAACAAAGTGAATTAGTGAAAGTCATGCAGGCCTTGCTAGGTGACTGGAAAGGAAAAGGCACTGTTCTATTCTTTTTTGTTTTTATTGCAATTTAAACAATTAGCAATACAGTTTTTGGAGGTCAAAGTTTAATAGTTGAGCAACTTATTCAGTAGTAGGTTGACTTTCACATCTTGATGATAAAATCAAACCTAATTCTAGGTTTCACTAATTACTTGTTGACATTTTCCAAGATGTAATGTATCTAGATAAATGTCTACCGAGCATAATGCAGTGTTTTTTTTCTAATGTGTAGGGATTCCAATTTTCCTTCTGACTGACTGGGAAAAGTGAAGCAGTAACAGTGATTTTTTTTCTATTTTTTTATTATAGGGTGTTAAGTGCCTGATGGAGTGGCTTGATACTTAAACTGAAAGACTGTTTACGGGCTGGATTTTCTCCAATTCTTACTGATGTAGGAAGGCAATTAAAGTGTTTGTCAGATTTTGGGGCTTGAGTTTTAATCTAGGGTACTCACAATTCACCTTTATTTCTATTTTTTTTTAATCTAAGTAACTTCACCTTCAATTGAGAAGTTCTTCCTAATTGCATCTTACAGTTCTTTCCTCTAGACAATGACACTGATTTTAAAATGTTTTTGAAAAGTAATTTATTCATTGAAACAAACAGCTCAAGTGACACCTTTTAGTTAGAGCTGCACACGGACACACAGATGTACTTAGTCAAAAATCTGCAGAGAGAACTAAAGCAAACACATGCAAAAAAAAAAAAGGGGGGGGGGAAGCAAACTATCTTTTAGACTCTGAAAACTAAGATGTGTATCAGAGGGAGGGAGGGCAAGAACTATGGGGGTGGGTGAAGTGAGCTCTACACACTTATGAGCAGGTGTGAAATTATACTCTTGAAACCTTATAATTGTGTAATCCAGTGAAGGAAATCCCTCTAAGGAGGAAAAACAGCAGAAGGAGCTGAGGGTCTTTGAGTACAAAAAGAATGAAGACAAAAAGTGGAAGACAGGGTGGGGGTAGATAGCATCATGGTTATGCAAAGAGCCAGCTATGTCTGCATAGTACTATGCACAAGGACCCTGGTTCAAGGCCTTGGTCCCCCTCTGCAGGGGGGATGCTTCATGAACACTGAAACAGGTCTGCAGGTGGTTTTCTTTTTCTCTTTAAAACATGTTTTACTTGTCTTTATTATTTGATAGAGACAGCCAGAAATCAAGAGGGAAGGGGGATAGAAAGGGTGAGAGACAGAGAGACACCTGCAGCCCTGCTTCACCACTTGCAAGTCTTTCTCTCATCAGGTGAGAGAAAAGGGGGGTCGAACCTGGGTCCTTGTGAATTGTATCATGTGCACTCAACCAGGTATGCCACCATCTGGTCCTTCTCTTCTTGCCTCTCTATTTTCTCCTCTCTTCTGTCGGTCCTATTCAGTAAAATAGAAAGAAAAAAAAAGTGGACTAAGCTAACATATCTGGAGTTTATCCTAAAAACCCAGAGGAGGCATCAAATGACCCTAAAGATTAAAAGAGATAATCAGCCCCTTTTTAGTGTTTGTCCTAAGGAAAAAAAAAAAAGATTCATCAGCTGCCCATGCATGCATGTTCAGAATATTCGCTTAAGTAGTGCCTATATTATCAAAAACTTAAAAGCAACCTTAATGTCCAACAAGAGAGAATTCATTAGTTCATGCATGTTTCATGTTATTTACCTGCTTTTATACACTATGCCAGGCTTGATATCATGTAGTGTACAAAATAAACGGCTTTAGAATACTTCTTTTTTTTAATCTTTATTTAAAAAAAATTTCTTTATGTTTTACATTCGATAGTAAATATAATAGTTTGTACATGCATAACATTTCCCAGTTTTCTATATAACAGTACAGCCCTCACTAGGTCCTCTGTCATCCTTTTTGGCCCTGTATTCTCCCCACCCTCCCAACCCAGAGTTGTTTACTTTGGTGCAATACACCAATCCCAGTTCAGGTTCAACTTGTGCTTTCTCTTCTGATCTTATTTTTCAACTTCTTCCTGAGAGTGAGATCATCCCATATTTATCCTTCTGTTTCTGAATTGTTTCACTTAACATGATTTTTTCAAGATCGATCCAAGATGGGCTGAAAATGGTGAAGTCACCATTTTTAATAGCTGGGTAACATTGTGTATATATACCACAACTTGCTCAGCCACTCATCTGTTGTTGGACACCTGGGTTGCTTCCAGGTTTGGGCTATTACATATTGTGCTGCTAAGAACATATGTATACACAGATCTTTTTGGATGGGTGTTTTGGGTTCCTTAGGATATATCCCCAGGAGAGGAATTGCAGGATCATAGGGTAGATCCATTTCTAGCCTTCTGAGAGTTCTTCAGACTGTTCTCCACAGAGACTGGACCAATTTGCATTCCCACCAGCAGTGCAGGAGGGTTCCTTTGACCCCGCACCCTCTCCAGCATTTGCTTCTGTTACCTTTTCTATGTATGACATTCTCACATGAGTGAAGTGGTATCTCAGTGTTTTCTTTATTTGCATTTCTCTGACAATCAGATACTTAGAGCATTTTTTCATGTGTTTCTCGGCCTTTTAGATCTCTTCTGTGGTGACTATTCTGTCCATATCTTCTCCCCATTTTTGGATGGGGTTATTTATTTTCTTGTTGAGTTTGGCAAGCTTTTTATATATTTTTGGTATTAGCCTCTTGTCTGATGTATGGCATGTAAAGATCTGTTCCCATTCTGTGAGGGATCTTTTGGTTTGGGTAGTGGTTTCTTTTGCTGTCCAGAAACTTTTTTTAAAACTTATTTAAAAAAGGAGACAATAACAAAACCATAGGATAAGAGGGGTACAATTCCACACAGTTCCCACCACCGTATCTCCAAATCCCATCTCCTCCCCTGATAACTTTCCTATTCTTTAACCCTCTCGAAGTATGGAACCAAGGTCACTGCAGGATGCAGAAGGTGGCTTCTGTAATTGCTTCCCCGCTGAACATGGGTGTTGACTGGTCGATCTGTACTCCCAGCCTGCCTCTCTCTTTCCCTAGTAGGGTGGGGCTCAGGGGAATCGGAGCTCCAGGACACATTGATAGGGTTGTTTGTCCAGGTGAGTATGGTCGGCATCATGCTGGCTTCTGGAACCTGATGGCTAAAAAGAGAGTTAACATACAAAGCCAAACAAATTGATGACAAATCATGGACCTAAAGTCTGGAATAGTGCACATAAAGTGTTGGGGGGTTCTCCATTTTATAGATAGCTATAGGAATATGACTAAAAGTCACAGATTTTGGAAAGTCAACAACATAATGCTTAAGAACCGCTGGGTCAGAGAGACACTCAAGCAAGAAAATCAAATGTTATTGTACAGAAACTTTTTAATTTGATGTAGTCCCATGGTTTTATACTTGCCTTAGTCTTCTTTGTAATTGGATTCATTTTATTTAAGATGTCTTTCAAATTTATGGGGAAAAGAGTTGTGCCAATATTTTCCTCTAAGTATCTGATAGTTTCTGGTGTAACATCCAAGTCTTTGATCTACTTGTAATTCACTTTTGTAGTTGGTGAAATATAGTGGTTCAGTTTCATTCTTCTGCATGTTTCAACCCATTTTTTCCAAGACCATTTGTTGAAGAGACTCTGCTTTCCCCATTTAATAGTCTGGGCATCTTTGTCAAAGATTAGATGTCCATAGGTGTGGGAGCTTACTTCTGGGCTCTCAATTCTATTCCACTGGTCAGTGTGTCTATTCATGTTCCAGTACCAAGCAGTTTTGATGACAATGTCCTATAATACAGTTTGAGATCTGGGAGTGTGATGCCTCCGGTTCTGTTCTTTGTTCTCAAGATTGTTTTGGCAATTCTAGGTCTTTTCTGGTTCCAGAGAAACATTTGTAGCATTTGTTCTATTCTCCTAAGAAATATGGTTGGGATCTTCATGGGGATAGCATTAAATTTGTATATGGTTCTGGGTAGTATATTCATTTTGATGATATTAATTCTTCCAACCCATGAACATGGAATATCTTTCCACTTCTTTGTGTCTTCTCTAATTTCCTTGAGTAGTGACTCATAATTTTCAGTATATAAGTCTTTCACTTCTTTGGTTAAGTTTATTCCTAGATATTTTATTGTTTTTGTTGCTATAGTAAAAGGAATTGATTTCTGGATTTCATATTCTTCTAACTTACTGTTTGCATAGAGGAATGCCACTGACTTTTGAATGTTAACTTTGTAGACTGACACCTTACTGCATTGCCTGATGATTTCCAAAAGCTTCTTGCTGGATTCTTTAGGATTTTCTAAATATACTATCATGTCATCTGCAAATAGGGAGAGTTTGAATTCTTCTCTTCCAATCTGTATCCCTTTGATTCCTTGCTCCTCCCTGATTGCTATGGCAAGAACTTTCAACACTATGTTGAATAGTAATGGTGAGAGTGGGCAGCCCTGTCTAGTACCTGATCTGAGGAGAAATGCTTCCCTTTTCACAACTGAGTATGATGTTGGCTGTAGGTTTGCTATATATAGACTCCACTATCTTCAGGAATTTTCCATCTATTCCCATTTTATGTAGTGTTTTGATCATAAAGCGATGTTGGATTTTGTCTAAGGCTTTCTCTGCATCTATTGATATGACCATGTGATTTTTGGTCTTGCTTTTACTGATGTGGTGGATCAATTTGAGTGATTTACGTATATTAAAGCAGCCTTGCATCCCTGGGATAAACCTCACTTGGTCATGATGAACAATCTTTTTAATATGGTGCTATATCTGGTTGGCTAGAATTTTGTTAAATACTTTATCATCTATGATCATCAGAGATATTGGTCTGCAGTTTTCCTTTTTGGTTGTGTCCTTGTCTGCTTTTGCTATCTGAGTGATGTTTTATTCATAGAAGCTGAAAAGGAGTATTCCAGTGTCTTCATCTTCTGGAAGACTTTTAAAAGTAGAGGTATTAGTTCTTCTTGGAAGGTTTTGTAGAATTCATTTGTAAAACCATCTGGTCCAGGACTTTTATTCTTGAGAAGGTTTTTGATAACTGTTTCAATTTCATTAACTGTGATGAGCCTGTTCATATTATCAAGTACCTTTTTTACTTAATTTTGGAAGTTTGTAGGTATCTAGGAAATTGTCTGTTTCTTCCAGGTTCTCTAGCTTGGTGGAATATAGTCGTTCATAGAAGCCTCGTATGATATGTTGAATTTCTGCAGTGTCTGTTGTGATATCTCCTGTTTCATTTACAATCCAATGTATTTGATTCTTCTCCCTTTTTTGTTTTGTGAGTCTGGCTAAAGGTTTGTTGATTTTGTTCACTCTTTTGAAGAACCAACATTTACTTTCATTGATTTTTTTATATGGTTTTCTTATTTTCAGTGTTACTGATTTCTGCCCTAACTGTAGTGATTTCTGTCCCTCTGGTTGCTTTAGAGTTCCTTTGTTCTTCTTCTTCTAGGTCTTTAAGATGTGTAATCAGGCTGTTTATTTGTGCTTTTCCTTGTTTCCTAATGTGTGCTTGTATGGCCATGAACTTTATTTCCTCTTTGACCCAGTAGTTGTTAAGTAGCTTACTGTTGAGCTTTCAAATTTTGGGACTCCTACTAATCTTTTATTGATTGTTAAGTGTTAGTTTAATTCCACTGTGGTGTGAGAAGATGCTTGGGATGATTTCAATGCTCCTGAATTTGCTGATACTGTCTTTGTGGCCTAACATATGGTCTATCCTTGAGAATGACCCATGTGGATTTGAGTAGAATGTGTATTCCAGTTTCTTGTGGTGAATGACTCTGAAAATGTCTAATAGTTCTAGTTTATCTATCTCCTCATTTAGCTCCCTCATGTCTTTATTGATTTTCTGCTTGTATGATCTGTCAAGTTGAGAGAGTGGGGTGCTGAAGTCCCCTACTATGACTGTGTTGCTGTTAATATACTGCTGTAGCTCTTTCAGTAGATGTTTGATGTATTTAGATGGCTTATCTTTGCGTGCGTAGATGTTAATAATTGTTAAGTCCTCTTGATTGACTGATCCTCTGATCATTAACTAATGTCCATCCCTGTCTTTTTAAATTTTATTTTAAAGTATATCATGTCAGATATGAGAATAGCTTTTCCTGCCCTTATTTTGTGGGCCATTGGCTTGTATGATAGTTTTCTATCCTTTCACTTTGATTCTGTGTTTGTCTTGTTGAGTTAGGTGGTTTTCCTGTAGACAGCATATTTTGGGTTGTGTTTTCTGATCCATATTGCTACTCTGTGGCTTTTAGTAGGTGAATTCAGGCCATTGACATTTACTGATATCAAAGATTGAAGATATTTTAATGTCATTCTTATAGATTTTTAGGGTGTTCTGATAAATGGCATATTTATGGTGGTCAGACTGTTTATAGGAGACCTTCCAGAACTTCTTTCAGGGCAGGCTTGATGGTAGTTGATTCTTTCAACTGTTGCTTGTCTGAGAAGGTTTTTTTATGCCTCCATCTAGTCTGAATGACAGTCTAGCAGAATATAGTATTCTTGGCTGAAAGCCTTTCTTATTGAGTACTTGATAGATATCTTGCCATTCTCTTTTGGCTTGTAGTGTTTGTGTGGAGAAGTCTGCTGCTAATCTTATTGAGTTTCCTCTGTGGGTGACTCTTTATTTTTCTCTTGTCGCCTTCAGGATCCTTTCTTTATCCTTATTCTTTCCCATTCTAAATATGATGTGTCTTGGTGTCTTTCAGTCTGGGTTAATTCTGTTTGGGGCCCTCTGGGCTTCTTGAGCCTTTATGTCTTTGATGTTGTCCACATCCCCTCCATTTGAAACTGCAGTAGTTCTCCCAAAGTCATAGATATGGGTGACTTTTCTTTACCTATCTATATGTATATATATTTGCCCCCCCCTTCATCCTATGGTCCTGCTTTCTCTTCCTGAGTCACAGCTACACCTATTGCTACTTTTAAATGCCCTTCGTTTTTTTATTTCTATGTTTGGGTCTTGATGGAATTGGAATTCAGAGCCCTCTGGTCATCTTCTAACATTTCTCTCCCTCTGGAGTACATACCAAAGTTATTTTTGGAGTGCAGATTGTGGGAGTTCTGGCTTCTGTAATTGATTCTCCACTGGACATGGATGTTGGCTGCTAAATACAGTCCTCCAGCCTGTTTCTGTCTTTCTCTATTGCAGTAGGGCTCTGGGGAGGTGAGGTCCCAGGACACTTTGGTTAGGTCTTCTGCCCAGGGAATTTTTCCTATTTGTTTAACGGTCCTGCCTTCACTTCCTTTCTAAGTCATCCATACACCCATGGGTGTCTTTCCTTTCCCCTGTCTCTCTCAGATAAGAGAAACAGTGCCTGGCTTCCTCTGGTGTTTCCAGATTCACTTCCCTTTCATTGCTGGTATAAAAACAAGATTTCTGGTGACAGATGATTTCAGTATGCATCCCACTGCCTTTTATTCCACTTGGATACCCCTTTGCCTTCTCCCTTTCAGAATTCACCCCAGAGGTAGACACAGTGATGTCTAGTTAGCTGGCTGCTGGCAGATACTCTGCCAAGTTTAAAGTTTGATCCAATGTAAAAGTTGTTTTTTGAGCCAACTGCACAGACTTTGGCAAGGTCTTGGTGGGGGATGATATGCTGATCTAAGATTTTATTTATTCACTTATTGGATACACACACACACAAATATATATATATATATATATATATATATATATATATATATATATATATATGTATATGTATGAGCTGAGATGGAAGGGGAAAGGAGGGATGAAGTGGGGAGAGAGACACAAACACAGAAAAACTGAGATGGAAGGGGGAAGGAGGGAGCAAGTTGAGTGAGAGAGAGAGAAACTGAGATGGAAGGGGAGAGAGAGAGAATGTGGGAGAGAGGGAAAGAGCAAGAGAGAGAGAAAGAGAGAAACCTATAGCACAGGTGCACCACTCATGAAACTTTTCCCTGTGGGTGGGGACCAAGGGTTTGAACTTGGGTCCTTGCTCATGGTAGTATGTGTGCTCAACCATCTGGCTCCTGGCATATTGATCTAAATAAGCCCCAGGCTCATGTCACTTAACGGCTTCACATGCGCATACTAACCTCGAGGTGAACACAGCTCCATTTCTCTTTGCTATGAGCTTAAATATAATTTCAGGGGGCAAATCTTAGAGTCAAAAGGATTTTCAACTTCACTTACTGTGAAGTGAGTATTTGTAAATGAAAATGCTTGGTGCTGTGAAGGGGTACAATTCCACTCAAAGGACTCTGTGCAGCCAGTGCCAGGGGGGGTCATACCCAGTGATTCTCCCCTTCTGGGGGTGACTTGTGATCATCTCATGCCAAATGTATCCAAGCCCTAGTAGGGCTCAGGAGGGACGGAAGACATCTGTGGGATCTCCCCCTAAAACCTACAGTCATGTGATTGGGGGTTAGTGGTCTGGCCTTATTAGTGTAGGGGATTTACAGCTGTCTTTAAAAACTTTCTTCCAGAGGCTCGGGAAATAGCACAATGGTTATACAGAAGTTGCTGAATCCCTAGGTTCAATTCTTAGCACCACCATAAGCCGAAGTTGAGCAGTGCTTTAGTGGCTTCTCTAACTCTCTCTCTCTGTCTGTCTGTCTGTCTCTCATTAAAAAACAAAATAAAATCTTTAAAAAAAAACTTCCCCCACCTGCAGGAGGGTTGCTTCACTGGTGGTGAAGCAGGTCTGCAGGTGTCTATCTTTCTCTCTCCCTTTCTCTCTTCCTCTCTTCTTTCAGTTTCTCTCTGTCCTATCTAATAAAATGAAAAAAAAGCCACCAGGAGCAGTGGATTTGTAATGTGCTGAGCCCCAGCGATAAGCCTGGAGGCAAAAATAAAATAAAATAAAATAAAATAAAGTCAGGCGGTAGCACAGTGGAGTAAGCGCACATGGTACAAAGTGCAAGGACCCACTCAAGGATCCCGGTTCGAGCCCCCGGCTCCCCACCTGTAGGGGTGTCGCTTCACAGGCAGTGAAGCAGGTCTGCAGGTGCCTATCTTTCTTTCCCCTTCTCTGTCTTCCCCTCCTCTCTCCATTTCTCTCTGTCCCATCAACAGTGACAACATCAATAACAACAATAATAACTACAACAACAATAAAAAACAACAAAGGCAACAAAAAGGAAATAAATAAATATAAAAAATAAATAAAATAAAACTTACTTAGTGAGATAAGCCAGAAAAAGAAGGATGAATATCAAACGATTTCATTCAAGGTAGAATTTAAGAAGCAAGGATGGTCAGGGAAACCATAAAGTAAAACTTGGTCTGGCAGTGAGAAAGATAGACACCTGCAGACTTGCTTCACTGCTCATGAAGCATCCTCCCTGGGTGTGGTATATTGCAGCAAAGCAAAGGACACTGGGAAAGGAGGGGAAGAAATGGATTTGGATGGGATGGAGGGGCTCTGAGGTCTTGGTGGCAAAGGATCTAAGTTGGGGGTGAGAGGGTCTTGAAGATGAGAGGCTGTACTGACATGTCAACAACTGTGCTATTAGCCATTTAAACCCCACCCCCCACACTCTAAAGTGGAAAAAAAACAAACAACTTTCCCCTAGGGTCATAAATACTCAGCCCACGCTGACATCTGTTCAAAACTCACATTTTGCCTTTCTGAGGATCTGTGTAAGCATGTTGGAGGGGATTTTTCCCTAGGGTCATAAATTCTGAGCCCACGCTGAAATCTGGTTGGAACTCACATTTTGTCTTTCTGAGGATCTGTGTAAGCAAGTCGGAGGGGATTTTCAGGCAGGAAACACGCTGCTGTGATTTGTTTTCGTCTCATCCTGCAGACGTGCAGCCTATCTTTCAGGAAGGGACCCAGGGACCTTGGCACTTCTTGCTGTGCAGATCAATGGTTTCCCACATAACGAGTTCATCTGTTCCCAGGAGGATAAACACCCGGAACCCCATTGTGAGCCTTTGGATGGGTTCCCAAAACAGTGACAAAACTGGTAACTGGTGTCAGGACCGGAGTTGTCACACTTCTCCACTGATGTCACCGAGCCTCCTTCAGAACCTACTGGAAGCAAGTGCAGTGGGACTGCGCCAGTCTGTTTTCTTATGGTAGAGTACCCCTCCCACCCTCTCCCCACCAGCTGTTTCTCTCACCTATAGCTATTGGGTGCTTGTTTTTGTTGTTTTATTCAATGTGCTTGATAGGCAAAGAGGTTACCTGCATTGTGCATTGCCATTAAAATGATCCCAGTTGAAGAGAAAGTGGGGGCCATGGAGAGGAAGTGGCACCCGACTGATGCAGATGGTGGTGGGGGCAACACTTATGACATCAGTATAAACAGACACGAGAAAGGCACGAGCCAAGATGTGGCTGCGTGAGAGGCCCTCATCTGAATGAAAATCAACAGGAGGTCTTGATGACACACCTCTGAAGGATGGTAGGCACATTGGCATCAAAATGAACACAATTGGAGATGCTTTCTGAACTTAACCCCATGGTCCTGGTTCTGTCTCTGTCTCTCTCTCTCTCCAGCATCAAAATGAACCTGATTGGACATGCCTTCTGAACTTGAAACCCTTCCCCCCAACCCCGACCTCTCTCTCTCTCTGTTTACAGAGTTGTTGCTGGGGCTCTCGGCTGGCACTATGAATCCACCGCTCCTGAAGGCCATTTTCCTTATTTTATTTCTACTTTATTCTTATTTGACAGGACAAAGAGGAACTGAGAGCGAATGGAAGATAGAGAGGGAGTGAGAAAGACACCTGCAAACCTGCTTCACCACTCATGAGGCGTCCCCTGCAGGTGGGGAGTGGGGGCTCAAACCTGGATCCTTGAGCATGGTGACACGTGCACTTCATCAGTTGCACCACCACCCAAGGCCCCCATGCCCATCCCCGTGCCTACCCGGTGCCCCCATTCAGGAGACGAGGACCCTCTCTCCCTGTGAGCAGAATCCAGATTATGACTCAGGTCCCCAAAATTTACACTTAAATACTCAAAGAGTTTGAAGGCTGTTACTCATTCTGAAGATATGAGGGGGGGGGGTATAGTGGTGACTTACAAATAAGAGAGATACTTTGACTCTAAGCTTCAGAAGCCCCCCATTTTTTTTTTTTTTTGCCTCCAGAGTTATCGCTGGGTCTCAGTGTTGGTACTGTGAATCCACTGCTCCTGGAGGCCATTTTCCCCCTTTTGTTGGATAGGACAGAGAGAAACAGAGGGGAGGGGAAGACAGAGAGGGAGAGAGAAAGACAGACACCTGCAGACCTGCTTCATTGCTTGTGAAGCGACTCCCCCTGCAGCTGGGGAGTGTGGGCTCAAACTCAGATCCTTGTGCAGGTCCTTGCACTTAGTACTATGTGTGCTTAACTGGGTGCACCACAGCCCACCTCTGAATCTTCTTAAGTGCTGATTTTAGATTTCTTTATTTTCTTTTTTCTCTTCTCTTCTCTTCTCTTCTCTTCTCTTCTCTCCTCTTCTCTCTTTTCTTTTCTTTCCTTTTCTTTTCCTTTCTTTTAAATAAGGCTTGACCACTGAAGGAGGAGGTCTTTAAAGACATGGTGGTAATAAAAATGGTGTGAAATAAGGCACGTGAAGGAAGGTGTGGTGGTGAGATGTTATAAAACAACAAAATCTCCCTCTCATGGATTTCACTGGAAGACTCAAGGTTATCATTTCCATCCCTTCTTTCAGTTTAGGGTGACAAATGCTTGTGGCAGAGGGGTTGGGTTAGGGGGTGGATCCACCAGGTTGAGCACACATGTCACCATGCACAAGGACTTGGGTTCACGTCACATTTCCCCACCTGCAGGGGGGAAGCTTCATGAGTGGTGAACCAGGTGTGCAGGACTCTCTCTTTCTCTCTCTTTCCCTGTCTAAATTCTTCTCAATTTCTCTCTATCCTGTCAAATAAAATAGAAAAAAAAAGGGTAGATAACCATAGGGAGTGGTGGATACTGAACTCTAGTGATAACCCTAGTGGCAATTTAAGAAAATAAATAAAATAAAATAAAATAAAATAAAATGAAGAACTTAGTCTCATACAATGAAGAGGGCCTTCTCTTTCTATTCACCTCTTTACTGATTCTCTTTAACAGGATTTTTAAGAACTTATTTATTATTATTATTATTATTTTATTGCCACTAGGATTATCTCGGGCTCAGTACCTGCATGATGAATCCACCACTCCTGGTGGCCATTTTTATTTTTCTTTTATTTGATAGGACAGAGAGAAATCCAGAGGGGAGGGAGTGGGAGAGAGGGAGAGAGAAAGATAGACACCTGGAACATTGATTCACTGCTTATGGAGCTTCCCCTCCAAGGTAGAGCCTGGGAATTTGATCCTGGGTCCTTGGGCAAGATAACATATGTTCGGCTGGGTATGCCACCATCCAACCCCCTTACTTAGCAATTTTTAACCAACTTATTGTTGTCAACTGACAGCCAAACTGTCTGTAAATCTTTGTGACAACTGTAGTGGTTATGGATGGGGTTGGGGGGAGGGCACAGAACCCTGGTGGTGAATGAGGTTTAGAGCTACATCCCTATAATTTCACAACCTTGTAAACTGTTATTAAATCTCTAATAAAAAATTTAAAAGGGGGGGGAATGCAGGGTTAAGTATGAATACACTCTGGCAAGCAGAAGCAAAGACTGAAGGGGGGGAAGTGCTGAGTTTTGTGGGGGCAATTTGGTGGTGGGTGAGAGGTGCTGACCTCTCTCTCCGGACGTGTGAACATGTTCCCCTGTGACGTCAAATCCTACATTCCCTCAATTCAGTGGCTAAACAAACGAACGTGATTAACAACCTCTCTCCCTTTGTGAAATGCTGTCAACAGGTATGGAGCAATATGATCTAGAAATTCAAATTATTTTTCCTGTGTTTTGAGCTTCTTTTTGTCAGAAGCAGGGTGAGCTCAGGGATGGGGGTGGGGGTGGGGGGGAGTATGGAGCCCCTCGGGTGTCCTGCACAGCAGCCCTGATTTTATACTAAAGACCAAGTGGAGAGAGAAAAGTTGCAAACACGCTAAGAGATGCATTTAGGGGTGACTCCAACATGAATGGGGTGGAGGTTATAGGGAGGGGCAGGGGGACTTCCGAAAGAGCAGGAGACCTTGAACCGGAACAAGAGGACTATGTCCAGGAAGGATGTTACCAACGCAAGTCACAGGAAACCAGCCATCTGCTTCAGGCCCCCTGACCTGCTGGAAAATTACTGAACTGTGTTAAAATTATGAAAATAATTTTGGAGTTCTCAATGGAGCCTTTCTTGATCCATGGACATACTTCTTGGAATGTTCTTTAGTCTTACACACAGATATATTTTCTTTTCTTTTTTCTTTTCTCTTTTCTTTTCCTCTCATCTCCTCTCCTCTCCTTTCCTTTATTTTCTCTTTTCTTTAAGATGTTATTTATTATTGGATAGAGACAGAGAGAAATTGAAAGGGGAGGAGGAGATAGAACGGAAAAGGGGGGGGGGTGTCAGGCAGTAGCACAGAGGGTTAAGCGCACACGGCGCAAAGCAGAAGGACCGGCATAAGGATCCCATTTGGAGCCCCCGGCTTCCCACCTTCAGGGGAGTCGCTTCACAGGCAGTGAAGCAGGTCTGCAGGTGTCTATCTTTCTCTCCCCCTCTCTGTCTTCCCCTCCTCTCTTCATTTCTCTCTGTCCTATCCAACAACGAATGACATCATCAGCAACAATAATAACCACATTAAGGCTACAGTAACAAGGGCAACAAAATGGGGAATAAATGGCCTCCAGGAGCAGTGGATTCATGGTGTAGGCACTGAGCCCCAGCAATAACCCTGGAGGCAAAAAAAGAAAGAAAGAAAGAAAAGGAAAGAAACAGAGAGACACCTGCAGCCCTGCTTCAGCACTTGTGAAATCCCCCCCCATATATTTCTAATAATCAGAAGCCCTTGTAGTAAGTTCCAAGAATATGGAGTCTTCATTTGGTTCACTTTCACCACTCATTGAAGTAGAATATTTGGGATGGGGGAAAGCCATAAAGTGAAAGAGTATTAATACCATCTACTTTCATACAACTAGAAAGTAAAGAGGGCTGGATGGTGGCACACCTGGTTAAGCTCACACAGTACTAAATTCAAAGACCTGTGTAAAGATCTGGGTTCAAGCCCCCGCTCCTGACCTACAGGGGGTTGCTTCACAAGTGGTGAAGCAGGGCTGCAGGCATCTCTCTGTCTGTCTCCCTCTCTATCTCCCCCTTCTCTCTGCATTTCTCTTGGTCCTATCTAATAAAATGGAAAAAATGACTGCCAGGGGCCATGGATATCGTAATGCTGGCATCCAGCCCCAGTGATAATCCTGGAGGCAAAAAAGAAAAGAATATTACAGTGGGGTTAGGTGTTGACTTTTGTAAACACCGTGTATCCCAAGTATGTAATTAGCAGAGGTCAGACATCTTCACGATGGTTTAGAACTGGTTCTGCTCAAGTGTCAAGAAGGATCTGCTTTGAGGACTGCCAATATCCTCCAAGAAAATGGTGTTGATTTTCAGCTTTCTTTCTTGGATCATCTTACTGGTATTATGTTCCTACTGGACACTAGACGTTGAAAGCCTGCCCTGCTCAAAACAGCTATTTATACTGCTTCAGATATAGTTTTTCACTGATTGTGAATTTTTTTATTGGAGCATATTTTGAAAGTATAATGATTCAAAATATAAATCTTTAGTGATATGAGTGATATGCATTTGGGGGTGTTTTTTTCCCCATTATTCTTTTATACACAATGCAAAGCTGAAATCATTCTGTTCATCATCTTCCTTTTTTGTTGTTAGTTCATTATTTTTTAAAGAAGGTTAATGGTTTATAGTACAATTGTTGATACATAGGTAAAATTTCTCATCTCACCACGCTAGATGCTTCTCTCCTAGCCTAGGTCCTGTTCTATCATCATGTACCAGAACCCACTCCACTCCCAACAGCCCTCTCTATGCCCCCTACCAACCTTCCCCAGAGTCCTTTGCTTTGGTGCAATACACCAAACCAATCCAAGTTTTATTTTGTATTTCCTCCTTCTGTTTTTGTTTTTTAAGTTCCACCCACGAACGAGATCATCCGATATTCATCCTTCTCTTCCTGGCTGATCTCACACAATATGATTCCTTCAAGCTCCATCCAAAATGAGGTGAAGAAGATGACATCATCATTCTTAGTAGACAAGTGGTGTTCCATTGTGGATATAGACCACAGCTTGCTCAGCCACTCATCTGTTGTTGGACACCTGGGTTGCTTCGTTTTGGCTGTTACAGATTGTGCTGCTATGAATGTAAATATACATGAATTTCTTTCGATGGGCATGTTTTTTCCTTAGGATATATGCTCAGGAGAGCAATTGCAGGGCTATAGGGTAGGCTCACTTGTAGCCTTCTGAGAATTCATCAGACTGCTCTCCATACCAATTCACTCTATTCATCTTCTTGACTATTCAGCTTTTTTTCTTTCTTATTGTTATTTTATAAGTTTTCAATCACATTATTAAATGTGATTACAATGATTTTGGTGGGTGCAGTGTTCTAGTGGAAGTACTGCACATCTCTGAGTTTCTCATCAGTGGAATGTACACCAAACAATCAGTCACCAAAGGGGAGTGGACAACTGTTTCATTAAGTGATGCTCAGGCTGGCCCTCAATAACCCCCTTTCCCTCATCTGTTGGGAATACATTGACCACAAGGAATTATGGGCTATGTACATAATTAGCATACAGCTGATGTCACAACCTATAGCAAAGGACATAAACTCACAAGGCACTGTGGGAATGGGAGGTAACTTAAATAAGTGTCAGATAAAAATGCAGCCATTTTTGCCACCTTCTAACATTCTGGTTGATCTTGCTCCCGGGACCCACATGTGAGCATTGGTGAACTAACTTTAAGGACTCATGGCTCCTGCCACATGTCTAGCTAATCTTTTTCTTCTATTTTCCCATTACGGTTTTTATGTACCTAATAAACCTGCCATTTTTTTTATTGTTGTAGTTGTTGATGTCGTCCTTTCTGGATAGGACAGAGAGAAATGGAGAGAGGAGGGGAAGACAGAGAAGGGGAGAGAAATATAGACACCTGCAGACCTGCTTCACCGCCTGTGAAGTGAATCCTCTGCAGGTGGGGAACCGGGGGCTCGAACTAGGATCCTTACGCCAGTCCTTGTGCTTTGCACCACCTGTGCTTAACCCAACGCCCTGAACCTGCCATTTTATAACCCCTAGCAAAAGTTCATGGAAGTTTTTAATTTTTCCTATCTTTACCTGGTGAAAGATGGATTGGAGAACATAGCTTTGATCTGAGTCGGAACCTTGTGGTATTCCTGGTTTGTGTGTATATGTTCATGTCAGACAGACACACACAGAGAAGGATACAGACCACACACACACACATACACACACACACACACACACACACACACACACACACACACACACACACACACACACAAGCTGGGAGAGAGAGATAAAAGACAGACGTACCTTCTTAAAACTTCCCTACACAAAGAGTTGGCTGAAGTGACTTTCTCTGTAGGCTACAATGCTGTTTAAGAAGCAAAAATATTATTCTACTCCCAACATATTTCTAGTGGCATTAGTTCAAGCTGAGCTGTTTTGAACTGTTCAAGTCAGTTAGCTGTTGAAAATTGTCCTGTTGTATTGGTGGATATGGGTTACTTCAAAGACCACGGGGAGAAGAGCCCTGTAGTCCCTTCTCTCTGACCTTGCTACAGGCTGCTATGCT
Source organism: Erinaceus europaeus (assembly GCF_950295315.1). Lineage (NCBI taxonomy): Eukaryota > Metazoa > Chordata > Mammalia > Eulipotyphla > Erinaceidae > Erinaceus > Erinaceus europaeus. The sequence goes on from NC_080164.1 coordinate 176,011,117, forward strand.
GTGCTGAAGTTGCAATGAATTCTGCTGCTCGTGCCAACATTTATTATTGAGCTGAACTCACTATTGCCATGGGGTCATAGGTCTGATCTTGTCATCTTGGTGAAGCTCTGGCTCTCTGACCTTTGACACTCTTAAAAACACAGTGCTAGAAAGGTTCAAAGCTGGCAGATGTTGTAATATTTTACCTAGAGGTAGGGTTAGCCAGGCTTCCAGCTGGATCATTGGTGCAAATATAACTACTAAAATAAAACTAAGGGCTGGAAAGATAGTTCAATATGAGAAAGCCCAGGATTTTTGGTGTGCTTTCTTTTTCCTGTGATTTAATAATGATTAACAAGATTGTAAAATGATGGGGGTATAATTCCATACAGATCCTACCACCAGAGTTCCTTGTCCCATCCTCTCCATTGGAAGCTTCTCTATTCTTTATTTCTCTGGGAGTATGAACAAAAAATTTTTAATTTTATTATTTATTTATTAGTGATTTATTATTGATTTACAAAATTACAAGATAACAGGGGTACAACTCCTCACTTTTCCTGCTACCAGAGTTCTGAATCCCCAATCCCTCCATTGTAAATTACAGCTGTTCTCCTAAGGTTGCAGATAGAGATTAACTGTTATGTCTACAACTTTCTGCCAATATTTGCCTATTGTTTTTTCCCCATGGTTCCATCTTCTCTTCCTTTCTAAGTCACACATACATCTATTACTATTTCCAAATGTCCCTCCCTTTTTCCTCTTCTCTCTCCGGTGAAGCAAAATTCTTTATGGGGTGTAGAATATGCAAGGTCTGACTTCTGTAATTACTTCTCCATTGGACATGAACATTGGCAGGTCGATTCATACTCCCAGTCTGTTCCTATTTTTTCCAAGTAGGGTAAGGCTCTGGAGAGGTGAGACTTCAGGACACATTGGTGAGGCCATCTGCCCAGGGAAGTCAGGATGGAATTCTAGTAACGTCTGCAGCTTGGTGGTTGAGAGACAGTAAGATATAAAGAAAAGAAACTTTAATACACAGGATGATTTTTGTTCTTGAGTCCTCTGAATTTTCAGGTTCAATGTTCAGCACTGCTACTAGCCAGAACTGAACATTACTTTTCTTTTTCTCTCTCTCTCTCATAAAAAATAGATTTTTTATTTTATTGCCACCAGGCTTATCATTAAGGCTCAGTGCTAGCATTAAAAATTCACTGTTCTCAGAATACATTCCTTCTTTTTTTTTTTTTTTTTTTTTTACTTTACTTGATAGGACAGAAAAAACCAGAGAGGAAAGGGGGAGACAGAGAGGGAGCGAGAAAGATAGACATTTGCAGACCTGCTTCACCGCCCACAGAGCTTCTCCCCCTTGAGTGTGGGGAGCGGAGGGCTGAGCCCAGGTTCTTGTGCTCAACTGGCTGAGTGCACCACCACTCAGCCCTCAAACACATGCCTGTGAAAAACAAAATAAGAGAGGAGGGGATGGGATACAGAGTCCTGACAGGGGGAACTGTGTGGAGTTGTACCCCTCTTTTCCTTTGGTTTTTGTCAGTGTTTCATTTTTATAAATAAAAATTAAAAAAATTAATAAATAAAAAACAAAATTACACAAGACCAAGTAAATGTCCCAGTAAAGTAAACTGTAAGGGGCTTCTCAGATTTTTATAGTCCATTTATGCTAATATATCTGTGCTGGGTTTTAAGCCAACTGCACACTTGATTTTTAATTTCTTAAATTATCTTTATTTATTTATTGGGTAGAGACAGCTAGAAATCAAGAGGGAAGAGGGTGACAGAGAGGAAGAGAGACAGAGAAACACCTACGGTACTGCTTCACCACTCGCAAAGCTTTCCCCCTGCAGGGGGCTGGGGGCTTGAACCCAGGTCCTTCTGCAGTGTAACATGTGTGCTCAGCCAGGTGCGCTATCACCTGGATCCCCAACTGCACATTTGAACACCTCATTTCAACAGTGAGAAATTATTTCAAGTACCCCTTTGTCAAATGAATGAACTCTATATTTTAGATTAAGAATCTGATATTTGAAGTGGTTGTCATGGAATTTTTGGAGTTGGGACTTCTAATTAGGATCTTTCGAACATTAATTAACACTCCTGGGTGTATATTTTCAATAAGGGTTCTTCAAATGCTAACTACCTACCCTATGTGGTAGATTAAAACTAATTTAGATACACAAATACACACACATTGCACTTTCTGGACTGATGTACTTCAAAATGAACTGCAAACATTATGGCGTGCAAAGCCTGGGGAATTTTGGAAGATTGTGCAACCCCAATCTCTCTTTGCAAAACCTTTAAAATAGAAAAACTAGTGCAGTTGCATTGTAAGAACAGATTTATTTATTTCTTCTTAATTCCCACAGATTTATTAATGAGCTTCTTGGTGTAACTGAATTTGTTGTGCAGTAAAAATACGTCGGGGGTTGGGCGGTGGTGCAGTGGGTTAAGCGCATGTGGCGCAAAGTGCAAGGACCTGCGAAAGGATCCCGGTTCGAGTCCCCGGCTCCCCACCTGCAGGGGAGTCGCTTCACAGGCAGTGAAGCAGGTCTGCAGGTGTCTGTCTTTCTCTCCCCTTCTCTTCCCCTCCTCTCTCCATTTCTCTCTGTCCTATCCAACATCGAACAACATCAACAATGGCAATAATAGTAACCACAGAGAGGCTACAACAAAAGGGGGAAAAATGGCCTCCAGGAGCGGTGGATTCATGGTGCAGGCACTGAGCCCAGCAATAACCCTGGAGGAAAAAAAAATAATAAGTCAAACTAGAGTTGGTTAATGCACAGGCCACTTTCCAGTTTTTCTGTATTCAGCCCATTACAAATGTTTTTATCTTATTTATTAGATAGATAGAGACAGAGAGACATTGTCAGGGAAGGAGGAGATAGAGAAAGAGAATGAAAGAGAGACACCTGCAGCCCTGTTTCATCACTTGAAAAGTTTTCCCCTTCAAGTTGGGAATCCAGGGCTCAAACCAGGGTCCTTGTATACGGTAATTTGTGCACTCCACCAGGTACACCACCTTGGCCTTCCTATTTTATATGTTTAATATGTGCATATGTACATACATACATACTTAGTGTCAGCTCCTTGGACGTTGGGGATAAGTTGTTGAAATCATGTTAAATATATCAAACAAAGTGAGAAACATTCCCACAAGTGAAAAATGAACTAATTTTCACGCTAGGATTATGGGAAATGAAACTTGTGTTTCTCTCCCCAGGAGAAGGTGCCTTACCACCACAGCTAAGCTCATGTAGACCCAGGATGCCTTTTCAAGAACATAGAGGGGGAGCTTGCTGATGTTTGTTTCTGCAAACGCAGCTCGAGCTGGGGCTCCCAGGGTGAGCGTGGGCATGTTCCTTTATGAACTGAGTAATTAGTCCATCTGCTTACATTCCCAGAAAGATGCTGGGACTGGAGAACTGGCCTCCATACTTCTTTCCTATAGTTGTTCTGGGAGCTAAGAGATCAAGTTGATGAAAATGCTTTGCAAACCAGAAAGGAGTATTTGTGTGCCATGACCATGGATCCTAAGGGCTCTGCACATCCTTTTGTCACAGGAGGTGGTGTCTCCCTTGCAGGTGATCCATGGCTAATTCTTACCCACAGAGCCAAGCATGTTTTAAAGGGCTCTATTTCTGCCAGCCGCTCAATGCATACTGAACAGCCACTGGCCACCAAGGGCTTCGTGTAACTGCTGGACAAACCAGAGCCTCTGCCCTGGAGGAGCATTAATCAGGCTGGAGAAATAAAACACACAGCACAGATAAAGAGGCAGCATCTGCTTAAGTGCCAATTTGCTATTTGGCTTAAAAAGCTAGAGAAAATGATTCTGGAAGCCAGATGAAAGAGTGACATATTCCAAGGGGTTCATTTTCATTTGATATATATATTGAAACACTATTATTTATTTATTTTGGATAAAGACAGAGAAATTGAAAGGGAAAAGAGGGAGGAAGAGGAGGAAAGAGGGAGGGGAGAGAGAGAAAGAATGAGAGAGACCTATGTCACTAATTTACTACTTGCAAAACTTCCTCCCTGCAGGTGGGGACTGGGAGCTTGAACCTGAACCTGATCCTTGTAATGTGCAGTTGTACTACCACTCAGCCACTCATTTGAAATATATATATATATATATATATATATATATATATATTCTTTTTATTTAAAAAATGGTTTCTAATGGTTATGCAAGGAGACTCTCATGGCCTGAGGCTCCCAAGTCCCAGGTTCAATCTCCCACACCACCCTAAACCAGAGCTGAGCAGTGATCTGGTCGAAAAAGGAGGAGGAGGAGAAAGAGAAAGAAAAAAAAGAAAGAAAGAAAGAAAGAAAGAAAGAAAGAAAGAAAAGAATGAAAGGAGGGAGGGAGGGAGGGAGGGAGGGAGGAAGGAAGGAAGGAAGGAAGAAAGAAAGGAAATCTACTCAGGTAATTTTCCAGACTTTCTGCAATTCCTTTAGGCTTTCTAACCTCCGTCCTCTGAGTAGATTTTCAAATGATGAGGTGGGAAGAAGGGAGGGGAGTGTGTGTGTGCATGTACACACAACTGCGCCTACTCTTTGCTCCATTTTAGTGAATTTCTTTTTTCTTTTCTTTCTTTTTATTTTTTTTCTCTTTCTTTCTTTTCTTCTTTCTTTTCCACCACTTTCATCACCAAAAGTCTGTGTCCCCATCCCCACCCTCATAGATAACCACTATATTTCTCCCACTGTCTTAGGTCTAGGTTGACATTTTTTTCCCCCACATTCATATACTCAATTCTCTATATTCCACACATGAGTGAAACAATTCTGTACTTGTCTTTCACTTTATTTTGGTGAATTTCTTGGAGTGGAGTTACTAGCCCAAAGGTTAGAGATCTTTAGAGACCTGAAGGCCCCTTGCTACGTTGCATCTCAGAAGCATTGCTGACAACTTAGACTGTCTTTCTCAGTGCCAGCACTATGAAGCCACAGCTCCTGGTGGCCATTTTCCCCCCATTTTATTTGATAATACAGAAAGAAATTAAGAGAGGAGGGGGAGATAGAGAGGAGAGAAAGACACCTACAGGTCTGCTTTACTGTTTGTGAAGCCCCCCCCACCCCTGAAAGTGGGGAGCCGGGCTCAAACCTGGATCCCTGCACTGGTCCTTGTGTTTAGTACTATGTGTGCTTAACAGCACTTGCCACCACCCAGTTCCCTTAAAGTGTGTTTCTAAACCAGGCGTTTGCCTGGAACAGAACAGGATTTGCAAACTCTAGGGAGAACCACCCTTGGCAAGATTTGGATCAGAATGCCATGCTTTGCAAATCTGACTGATTTTAGAGTTTTTCTGCTGTGTTTGTTGACCTACTTTTTTCCTGCAGTCATTTTAGGAACAGCATTGGGAAAATTCCAGACTGTCACTATGGTGCTCATAGCAAAGGAGTTTTGTTGGAGACAGAGCATCTGAGAGTAGGACATTTGACCTGGATCACAACCTTGAGAGTTCCAGCTGTTGTTTGCTTTACCATCCATACACAGGAATTATTTCTGCCTGTTTTATATTCTGGTTTTTTTTGATTGGTTAATTTTTATTTTACTTATTTACTTTGGTTAGAGATAAAGAGAAATTGAGAAGGAAGAGCTAGATAGATAGGCCTGTAGCATTATTTCATCACCTGTGAAGCTTCTTCCTGCCAGGTGGGGCCTGGAACTTGAATCTAGGTCCTAGGCCATTATAATGTGTGTGCACTGCTGCACTGCTGGGTGAGTTACTGCCTGGCACCAAGACAGTAAGAAACTGATAGAAATGGGAAGCTAGAGATAGACAGGCACATAGATAGATAGATAGATAGATAGATAGATAGATAGATAGATAGATAGATAGATAGATAGATAAGACACCTATAGCACTGCCACACCACTCGTGAAGCTTCCCCTTGCCAGTGGGGACCAGGGGCTTGAATCAGCATTCTTGCCCATTATAATGTGTGTGTTTTACCAGCTGTACCACTACCTGCCCCCCTGTAGACCCTTTTAAAAAGCCAATGCCATTTTTGGGGGGTGGTGTTTCAAGCTGACTTTATTATTCCCTTTGATGGACAAGTAAACTGGGACCTTCATAGGTCAAAGTCGTGCAGAGAACTGCTTTGACAAATTAGTAGCTGACTGATTTGGGCAAGTTTGTACACTTTCTTGAGCCCCCAGAAGCTTCATTCCTGAGATGCTAAGGTAGCGTGTGTTCTGCCACGTTGAGAGGAAGCTCAACAGACATTTCCTCTTCTCAAAATCCAGCTTTTGGGGATGAAGAGCTCATCTCCACTTGTCAAATGCTGACTTCTCCTTTCTCCTTGTCTCTGGTACCACACTGGCTGTGACTCAATTGAATGAGTCAGTTTTGGAGAGAAAAGAAAGCTAGAAGAGTCTGCCTCCTGCAACAACAGAGTACCTTCATGAGGATTCCTTGACAGTGGCTCTAGTTTGTTTACAGTTCCACTGAGCAATTAAAGTCTAAGGGACCAGGTGGTGGCACTCATGTTACAATGTGCCAGGACCCGGGTTCAGCCCCTGTGGTTCCCACCTGCAGGGGGAAAGCTTTGCAAGCAGTGAAACAGTGCTGCAGGGGTCTCTCTCTCTCTCTCTTTATCTCCCCACTCCCTTATCAATTTCTCTATCTCTGTGCAATACATAGAGAGAGAAATGAGAGAGAAAGAGAAATAGAGAGGAAGAGAGAGAGAGAGAGAAAGAGAGAGAGAGGGAGGGAGAGAGAGAAAAAAAGAGAGAGGGAGGGAGAGAGAGAGAGAGAGAAAAAGAGAGAGGGAGGGAGAGAGAAAGGGAGGGAGAGAGAGAGGGAGGGAGAGAGAGGGAGGGAGAGAGGGAGAGGGAGGGAGAGAGAGAGGGAGGGAGAGAGAGAGGGAGGGAGAGAGGGAGAGAGAGAGAGAGAGGGAGGGAGAGAGAGAGGGAGAGAGAGAAGGAGGGAGAGAGAGGGAGGAAGAGAGAGAGAGGGAGGGAGAGAGAGAGGGAGAGAGAGAAGGAGGGAGAGAGAGGGAGGGAGAGAGAGGGAGGGAGAGAGAGAGGGAGGGAGAGAGGGAGGGAGAGAGAGGGAGGGAGAGAGAGGGAGGGAGAGAAAGAGGGAGGGAGAGAGGGAGGGAGAGAGAGAGGGAGGGAGAGAGGGAGGGAGGGAGAGGGAGGGAGAGAGAGAGGGAGGGAGAGAAAGAGGGAGGGAGAGAGGGAGAGAGAGAGAGAGGGAGGGAGAGAGAGAGGGAGGGAGAGAGGGAGGGAGAGAGAGGGAGGGAGAGAGAGAGGGAGAGAGAGATGGAGGGAGGGAGGGAGAGAGAGGGAGGGAGAGAGAGAGGGAGAGAGAGATGGAGGGAGGGAGGGAGAGAGAGGGAGGGAGAGAAGAACTAAAGCCAAGTCAGCCCTATTTAGCCTCTTGGAATGTTTCCTTGCACTACTTCCTAACTGACTCTCACATTCTCTGTCCCCTTTGTAACCTCACTTTGGATCTCTGCTTCCTGTTTGGACTGGGAGACATGTTTTTTTTAATTTAAAACAGGAGACATTAACAAAACCATAGGATAGGAAGGGCACAACTCCACACAATTCCCACCACCCGATCTCCATGTCCCATCCCCTCCCCTGATAGCTTTCCCATTCTCTATCCCTCTGGGAGCATGGACCCAGGGTCATTGTGGGATGCAGAAGGTGGAAGGTCTGGCTTCTGTAATTGCTTCCCTGCTGAACATGGGCGTTGACAGGTTGACCCATACTCCCAGCCTGTCTCTCTCTTTCCTTAGTAGATTGGGGCTCTGGGGAATCAGAGCTCCAGGACACATTGGTGGGGTTGTCTGTCCAGGGAAGTCTGGTCTGCATCATGTTAGCATCTGGAACCTGGTGGCTGAAAAGAGAGTTAACATACAAAGCCAAACAAATTGTTGACCATTATGGACCTAAAGTCTGGTATAGTGCAGATGAAGTGTTGGGGTCTACTCACTGCAGACTATTGTGTACTTTTGCTTTCAGGTATGTATTTTGCCCTAGTCTGTGGATACGTGTGAACATATGCTCTATCTCATGGGACCTGGTCTCTATATATAGGTTTTGGGACTTTGTTAGGAAATGAACAGCCTGGAATGGAATTAGAGAATATTGGAACTTCACATTTCCACTATACAGCCTGTATTTCCCCCTGTCCTGGAACCTTAGAGTGGGGCTCACTTTCTTGCATGCTTCTTTCAATTCATACCAAATAATATTGCATCTGCCAATCCCAACCTAATTAACGCTAGTACCACCTCAGCATGCTTCACATCAGACTGTGTCCAGAGACTTCAGGTGTGGAGGGACATGATTTTTTTTTTTTAATGGCTTCACAGTTTCAAAAATACCACCGGAATTTTTGAGAGAGAGAGGGAAAACAAACAAACAAACAAACAAACCTCCAAAGGAAACAAAATAACCTTGGAAGAATGTTTTCCTCAGAATAGTTTCAGTATTTCAAGATGGCCACTTGGGGTCGCTAGCGATCTAAGAGCCTGGTTGGCAGAGACCCTGAACTGTTTGGCTCCTCAGCTAATAGATTCTGGGGCTGGCTTGTGAAATTTCCTTTATGTTTCTCCCTCTGGCTCCTAAATTCACACCCCCCCTACACACTCCTCACAAACACCGAAGACCTGATCACAACATATTAATGTGGAGTGGACTCACATATTAATGTGAGGCAGGCTATGCTAACCCAAAAAGAAAGGAGAAAGGGAAGGAAAGGAAGACACACTCATTGTCTTGGCTCCCCTTTTTCACTCCAAGGAAAGTTGCTGCTTAGTGTGGGCATGCAGTCTCTGGCCAGGAAAGGCAGGTCCTGCCAAATGAAACTGGGCCATACAGCACACCTTGGATGAGGGGCTGGACCTTCGTCTCCAAGGAAGAATCTGGAATTTTTATCAGAGGCATACAAACATGCTGCCCAGAGAGCTGATTTTTCTAGGTGGCTGCTGCTGATGGCTGAGGTAGGGGGATATGTGGGCCTGAAAGTCCCTGCAGACCTCCGTGGGTGGAGATGGGAGAAAACAATCAGATACAAAGTCGATCAAAGAGAGCAGAAATCTGAAGGGCTGGAATCCACACCAGGATTCCAGCAGGCAGTGCTCAGCATAGGCCAGACCCCCTGAGCAGAAACTTGGCTGAACCTTGCGTTCTGGGAGAGGGGGAAAAGCCTTCCCCCTGCCAGGAGCTTTGTATAAACACCCCATATTCCTACCAGATCCCAAGGCTCGGGGTCCAGAGGAAGCTGGCAGAATATCTTCATGGAGAGAGAGCTCAGAGTCCTGCCAACCCTTTCTAGAATAGATCATAAATTACTGTTGGTTCTGTTTATGTTTTCTTCTCTGAATAGTATTTGGACCAGTAGGTGCCCACAAAATGGAGCCCACAAAGTGGGCACAGGAGCTCTTTTCTGTATGAGTTACAGCTGCATGTGTGTTTCCTCATTCCACCAGTCCCTGTAGCAGAGTGAAGAATATCCTATAACTTCTCTAACCATTCATCTGCTGATGAACATGCAGGCTACTTCCAGTCTTCGGCCACTATGAATAAGGCACCTATGAATACACATCCTTTGGATAAGTGTCGTTTGGGCAAATACCTAAGAGTAGTATTGTTGGACCATAAGGTAATTCCTTTCCTTTCCTTTCCTTTCCTTTCCTTTCCTTTCCTTTCCTTTCCTTTCCTTTCCTTTCCTTTCCTTTCCTTTCCTTTTCTTTCCTTTCCTTTCTTTTTTTTCTCTTTTCTTCTTTTCATTTGTTTAAGGACTCCCCATACAATCCTGGTTAAAGACGTTATGGGCTATATACTCCGTGAAATACTGCTCTGCAGTATTTCACGGAGTATATTTTTTAAAAGGGAGATAATAAGTCCTTTGGGACAAGATGATAGGACTACAGCTGATTCAGCTTAAAGAAGCAAGGAACCCTTGCCCCCCACCCCCGCCCCATGAAAGAGAAGGAAAAAGAAGAGGTGAAAGATAACTTTCAGATGGTTTCACTCCCATGTGCAATTTAGAAACACATGAACTTACAAAGAAATATAAAAACGGAAGTAAACAAATGGCCTCTAAGACTTTGTGGTGGTTATATTAGGAGGGTGGGAACACAGAGCTTTGGTGGTGGGTGCGGGTGGAACTCTGCGCTATAGGCCTATGTTTGTTTTTTTGTTTTTGTTTTTTTTTTTACCAGAGCACTGTTCAACTCTGGTTTATGGTGGTGTGGGGGATTGAACCTGGGACTTTGGAACCTCAGGCATGAGAGTCTGTTTGCATAACCATTATGCTATCTACCCTCCGCCCTATGCCCTAGCCTATGGTCTTGTCACCTAGTGTTAACCATAAGGAGGTAAACTGAGAAGCAAAAAAAAGAAGTATTGAGTGTCCTTCTTCACTTCCTGAAAGCTGAGCTTTGCTGTCAGGAAGTAACACAAGAGTCCATTCTCTCTCTCTCTCTCTCTCTTTCTCTTTCTCTCCCTCCCTCTCTCTCTTTTTCCAGGGTTATCACTGAGACTTGGTGCCTGTACTACAAATCCACTGCTCCTGGAGGTATTATTTCCCTTTTTGTTGCCCTTGTTGTTTATCGGCATTGTTGCTGTTATTATTATTGTTCTTATTGCTATCGTTGTTGTTGGATAACAGAGAGAAATTGAGAGAGGAGGGGAAGACAGAGAGGTGGAGAGAAAGACACCTGCAGACCTGCTTCACCGCTTGTGAAGCCGGGGGCTCGAACTGGGATCCTTGCTCCAGTCCTTGTGCTTCCTACTATGTGCACTTAACCTGGTGCACTACTGCTCAGCCCCAAGAGATTATTCTCTAGGGAACTTCTGGGGGGTGGTGGTGGTGTGTATGTGTGTGTGGGGTAGGGGCAGGGTTTTTTTTTTTTGCTCTCCACCCAAGGGCCCTGGGATAGGTGGGGTTTCTTCTGACTCAGGCATGCTCATGTTGTGGGGTGTACAACCCCTACCCTGACTTTTACTTCCCTCAGTCAATTTAGTATAAGGGGGCAAGCCCAAGCAGGAAGTTGATCCTGGCTGAGGCTTAATTCAGAGACTCTCCCCTGCCCTGAGTCTTAGTGTTTTCCTATGGAGTGGGGAGATTGCAGAGACACTTCTCTAAGAGGGTGGATGGAGAAATTAAGAAGGGACTTGGAGGGGCAGGAGGTGGGGAGTGGAGAGAGAGTTCATCAGGTAGGACACATACCTTGCTGCACACGGGGCCCAGCATGAGATCAGAGTTCCCAGGCCCTGGGGGAGGGAAGCTCTTACACTGTGGCATCTCTCCCTTCTTCTCTTTGTCTCTCTGACTGAATGAAAAAGAGAAGTCAGATCTGGAGCAGCAAAGTCACACATGCTCTAGGCCCCAGCACTGGAAAAAAAAAAAATTAGGTCTGGTATAGTGTTTCAGTAAATGCCAGTTGCTTTGTCTTGCTTGACCAAGATGGTGGACAAGATGGTGCTACTCTTATGGTGACTGAACACTTGGAATCAGTTTACTTACAGCTGACATATACTCGCCCCAATTAAAGTAAAAAAAGAAACACCTTCTTCCTGTCTATGGGGGACAGGTTCATTATCAGTGGAGCAGTGCTGCAGATCTCTCTCTCTGTTTTTCTTTGTCACTCACCCTCTGTTAAAAAAAGAAAAAAGGAGGAAGCAAGTAGGAAAGAAATAAAGAGGAACAAAAAGTCACTAGATACAGAAGATTTACATAGGCACCGAGCCCCAGCAATAGTCCTGGTGACAAAAACCCATTAAAGTTCAAAAAGCTCAAAAAAGTTGCTTCAAAAAGCCCATTAAATTTCAAAGACTGCCTATCAAAAAACTAATTAGAAATAACTCCATCCTTTTAAGACTGTTGGCATCAGAGGATGATAATGCTTTGCAGATAGTGGCTTGAATGAAAGTATTCCTTAAAGTCAGTTTCAGTAGTTTCCTTTTACTATTTTTTGTTTCCTTTTTTTAGTTTTATTTATTTATTTATTCCCTTTTGTTGCCCTTGTTGTTTTATTGTTATAGTTATTGAAGTCATCATTGTTGGATAGGACAGAGAGAAATGGAGAGGGGAGGGGAAGACAGTGGGAGAGAAAGACAGACACCTGCAGACCAGCTTCACTACTTGTGAAGCGACTCCCCTGCAGGTGGAGAGCTGGGGGGCCTGAACCGGGATCCTTATGCCAGTCCTTGTGCTTTGTGCCACCTGCGCTTAACCCGCTGCACTACCACCCGACCCCTGTTTCTTTTTTTCTCTTTTTTTCCAATCTTTTATTTTATTTTATTTTATTTTATTTATTATTGAATTAGAGTCAGAGGGAAATTGAGAAGGGAGGGGGAAGTAGAGAGGGAGAGAGACAGAGACACCTGCAGCCCTGCTTCACCACTCGCAAAGCTTTCCTCCTGCAGGTGGGGACTGGTGGACTTGAACCCTGGGTCCTTGCGCACTGTCATATGTGCGCTCAACCAGGTGTGCCACCATCCATTCCCCTCAGGGGTTCTTTAAGTTGATATTTTTCTTCTTAGAATCTCCTGGAGATGTGTTCTTGGAGGAGGACACCTAATCTAAGTTGATTTGATCACAAAAACCATGTTAAGAAAAAAAAAAGCCATGGGGTCAGTGGGTAGAGCAGTAACATTATCATGAAGTAAGATCTGGGTTCAAACCTCTTCTAGAAGGGTGAATATGGGATGATAGGCAGAAGCTCATAGGCAGAAGCTGAGAATTAAGAACAGAAGGGAAAACACAGAGCAGAACTTGGACTGGATTTAGAGTATTGCACCAAAGTAAAGGACTCTGGGGAGGGAGGGTTTATGTCCTGGAGCATGAGCATGGAGGAGAACCTAAGTGGGGGATTAGAATATTATGCAGAAAACTGAGAGATGTCACATGTACCAACGATTGTATTCACTGTTTGACGATAGACCGCTACCACCCTCCCCCCAATTAAAATAAAAAAGAAACACCTTCTTCCTGTCTTTGGGGGATAGTTTTATTATTAGTGGAGCAGTGCTGCAGATCTCTTTCTGTTTTTCTTTGTCGTTCACCCTCTGTTAAAAAAAAGAAAAAAGGAGGAAGCTAGTAGGGAAGAAATAAAGAGGGACAAAAAGTCACTAGATACAGAGGATTTACATAGGCACCGAGCCCCAGCAATAGTCCTGGTGACAAAAACAAACCAAAAGCAACAACACATCGTCATCCTGTTACGTTTTAATTATACTGTTTGCTGTGATCTGTAAACATTCTATTTTGTTTGTTTATTTGATTAAACTTTTTTCCCTCCTCCAAAGAATGAAGATGGGGCCTCATTCCTCTCATTCACTAGTTCACTCAGTAAATTTTTGTCCAGTACATGACTGAATGAATGAGTGAATTTTCTGAATCTGCATCACTTGTTCACTCCAAGTTGCATATTATCATGACTCATGCCTTTTCACTCCTTCCCCCCTCTCTCTCTCTCTCTCTATCTTGTAGGGCAAGCTCTGGAAGGCCTTCCTTGTCCATCCATGCCCATCATTCCGTTGGCCACCAGAGAGGTGTCATAGAGGAGGATAAGAGCAGGCCGTGGTGGTGGGGGTGAGGGTGCAGAGTGAAGACTCTGGACACTGTGGCAGATTGACAGTATGTTCATTAGGTTTCACAGGGTTATTCTTATACTCGAGCAAGCAGGCAGAGAAGAGGAAGTGTTGCTTGGACCAATCATTTTAGAGGTCAGTATCATGAAGTGGGAACAGTCTGGGGACAGGGAAGTTGCAGTATTACCAGGAAAGGACTGGGGCAATGGCTACTGAAATCTCAACGGTTAAGCTCTTTTGTGACTTGGGGAATCTCCACAGCCTTTTGCCTGCAGGAAATGGAAACCTAACTATAATCTGTGCAGCAGTTTTGGTTAACAGCTCCTGCCCTCCAGCCAGGTGCAGAATGTTGGCAACAAGGCCATCTGAGGAGAGGGAGGAAGGGCAGGGAGGCTTTTTGGGTGAACTCTTACCGGTTTCAGAGAGATGATTGGGGTGTCAGCCCTGCTCAACCTGCCATATCCCCACACTCTCTTTCTCCCTAAGATAGAGACAGAGTAGGTAAAGAAACAAAGAGATAAAGAGAGGGAGAGATAGATACCACAGCACTGAAGCTTCCTTCAATGCAGTGGGGGCTGGACATGAACCTGGGCCATGCACATGACAGAGCGCGTGTACCGTGCAAGTGAGCTTCTTCACCAGCCCTGTAGTTCTCCACCTGTAATTGCAGGAGTTTTCATCCACTCCTCCCAGCAACTGGCTGCATTTTCTCCATTCTCAGCCTGGACCTAACATTTGATGAATTATTACTCTCCTCTCCCGTCCTATCACAATGCCCTGACTTTTATTGCTTTATTTAGCTCTTTTCTACCCACATGTTTGATGGGCCAGGGAATTTGCATCTTTCTCTCTGTGTTTATTTAAAATGCCCTCCACCTGAGGAGCGCACAGAAGCAGTAGGTCATAGTACTTATATTTCGATATGATTAGGAAGGCTTTTGTATTCTGCCTTTCCTTTTGCTTTCGTGGTTGCTGGAATGGATGCTTGTGCAATTCCATCACTCCTAGGCTGACTCTTTCATTCTATTTACTTAAGATAGAGACACAGACAGGAAGGGGGGGTCTCCATAGCACAAGAGCATCCCCACATGCCGTAGGGCATTTCCTTGTGGTGTTGGGGTTTGAACCCAAGCCATGCACATGGCAAAACAGATACCCTATTCAGTGACCTGTTGGGGATGGCTAAAAGAGACACTCTTGCTTCTTGCACACAAATGGTTCTGAAGGGTCCTGGACGAATACTAGAAAGCATGTCAGGAAGTGGGTGGAGGTGGCCAGACTGACAGAGCAATCCCCCAGCATAGAAGAGACCAAATTCTGGGCTGTTCACCTTCCTTTTGGTTCAGGGCTGTAGGATGAGGATGTGCAGACTCAGAGCATGGTGACTTAAGGATAGGCACCACAGGATGGGGAAGGATTCGAGGTCTAAGGAATTAGCAGGCCTCAGCGCATATTTCACCTTCTTAGGGCAACTTACTCTCTCTCTGACCCTGACCCACTCTAAAACTAAGAGGGTTGGGATTCTCCTTGGATGGAGATACGATGGCAGCCAGAAGCCAAACCTAGGGAACTTCTTGAGAAATCTCTTTGGATCCTGATCTATCTGTCCAAAGAGAAGATCACAGATGCGCTTTAGAAATTGGGATGGAAAAAAAAAAACACGAAAGAAATCTGTAGAATAGGTGTGTAGCAGAACTAAAAAAATTTTAAAAAAATTTTAAAAAGCCCTTATGGATCGACCTGTCAATGCCCATGCTCAGTGGAGAAGCAGTTACAGAAGCCAGAACTCCTACCTTCTGCTCCCCATAAACAACCTTGATCCATATTCCCAGTGGGGGAGAAGTGATAGGATGAAGATAAGAGGGCTCTGCACTGCAGCTCCATCAGCACCCAGAGAGAGAGAAGGAAAAGGAGAGGGACTTATGGAGGCAGCTTCGATGTCATGAGTGGCTTAGAGGGAAAGAGAGCATTGAATCAGGAAAAGAAGGGGTAACTATGTATAAATATGGACAGATAGTTGTAGAGAAGATGGTTGGCCCATGTCTACAACTTTAGGGGAACTGTGGTGGATTGCAGTGGGGAGAGTGAAGATTCAGAACTCTGGTGGTGGGAATGGTGTGTGTGGATTCAAATCCCTGTCAACATGTAATTCTGTAATTAAAATTATATATATATATATATATATATAATTGAAGGAAAAAAATTAGGAGGGGTAGGAAACTAAGGGTCTTTCTCACTGCTTGAGGGCTTGTTGAGTCTGAGAGTGCCTCTCTC